>NC_056705.1:41322422-41332503 GCF_018831695.1 Puntigrus tetrazona | reverse complement strand
ATATTGTGAGTTATTGCTGAACCATATAATATACACTACCAGTCAAAAGTTTGAAAACGGTAAGAGGCTGCATTTATTTGATCAAAAATACAGAGAAAAAAGTAATATTGTGAAATGTTTTACCATTTAAAATAATTGGTTTCTGTTTTAATATACTTCATTTATTTTTATGATGCAAAGCTGAATTTCCATCAGTCTTAACTAGTTTTCAGTGTCACATGATCTTTCAGAAATCATTCTAATATGCTGATTTATTATCTTTTTTTTTTTCTTGGCTTCTTGAATGCAACAAAAGTTAAAAAGAAGAGCATTATTTTAAATAGAAGTACTTTCTAACAATATACACTACCATAAAAAAAATTGGGGTCAGTAAATTTTTGTCCTTTAAGAAATGAAAACTTTTATTCAGCTAGGATGTGTTAAATTGATAAGAAGTGATGGCAAAGATTTATATCGTTAGAAAAGATTTATATTTTTAATAAATGATGTTCTGTGTAACTTGTAATTCACCAAAAATCCTGAAAACGGTATTGCAGTTTCCAAAAAATGATTTGTCATTGCAACTTTGCCAACATTAATAATTCTAATCATAAATCAGCATATTAGAATGATTTCTGAAGGATCATGTGAGAGTAATGACTGATGGAAATTCAGCTTTGCATCACAAAAAAAATTATATTTTAAAATGTATCAAAATAGAAACCCATTATTTTAAATGCTAAAAATTATACCAGCCTTCATAACCATAAGAAACATCTTTTAAAAATATTACAGAATTATTACTGCTTCCAAATGTTTGACTGGTACTGTATTTATAATTTTTCCTTCAATCATTTTATTTATTTCTATCACCATAACTCATGCAAATTATATTTTGACTAGTTGGTGTACAAATACTCAAAAGAAAAATGTTATTTTTTCATTTTATTTTAAGGTGCTGCAAACCCTTATACTGAAGCTAACTACAAGCCAGCCTTTTTATCAGACGATGAGCTGAAGCACCTGATATTAAGGGTAGGTGAGCTAAAGAAAAATCCTTTTGTGCTGAGCTGAGTGACAAACCCTGGCTGTGACTCACCAGTGATTCACTCTGCATCTCAGGCTGCTGATGGTTTTCTGTTCGTTGTGGGCTGCGATCGGGGAAAGATCCTTTTTGTGTCAGAGTCCGTCTACAAAATTTTAAATTACAGTCAGGTAAGGCCTTCTAAAGCTACTATGATTCCCCGCTGATCATCAGACTGTGAAGTGACTCCCAGCGTTGCCTGATTTCTCCATCAGAATGACCTGATTGGCCAGAGTTTGTTTGATTACTTGCATCCTAAAGACATCGCAAAAGTCAAAGAGCAGCTCTCGTCATCCGACACAGCCCCGCGCGAAAGACTCATTGATGCTAAAAGTAAGTTAGCACCTGCTAAAAAAAAATACACTGTTAGGCAGACAAACCATAAAAGCTCAAATATGCTGTGTGACTAGTAGAGTAATAGACCAAAAGACTATGTTTATATCTTGTTTAATCATCTTATAAATGTATGAGGTGGCAAGAGGGGCCTTTTAGCTCGCAAATGAGAAACAAAATCATTTTAAAAGGAGATGATAATTTAATATAAATTTACAGTAGCATCAACAAATTATATTTTATTACCTAATGGTTCTTCTATTGCCTTCTAATGGAAAATAATGTCAAAGGCGAAAAAGTAGTGTATGCCAGCCTTTAATTACATACTTTTCACAATTTTTTTTTATCTTATCTGACAGTGCATTGTTATTTCCTCAGCTGGGCTGCCAGTCAGGACAGACATTGCCCCATGTCCCTCCAGACTGTGCTCAGGGGCCCGCCGATCCTTCTCCTGCAGGATGAAGTGCAATAGGCCCCTTGTCAAAATGGAGGACAAAGATTTTCCCTCGACTTGCTCCAAAAAGAAAGGTAAATCAGTTCTTTCGTTGTATAAATAAAAAGAAAAAGTTTCCATCATACCTATCGTTTTCTGTTGCTCCCTGCAGCCGACCGCAAGAGCTTCTGCACCATCCACAGCACTGGCTATCTGAAGAGCTGGCCGCCCACAAAGATGGGCTTAGATGAAGACAACGAGCCTGATAACGAAGGCTGTAATCTCAGCTGCTTGGTGGCCATTGGCCGATTGCATCCTCATATTGTCCCGCAACCCATGAACGGAGACATCCGGGTGAAGGCCACAGAGTACGTCTCACGCCACGCCATTGATGGGAAGTTTGTTTTTGTGGACCAAAGGTAAGTAGTGACCACAAGGTGGCCTTAATAGTAGCGAAATCCGTGTCAATGGAAATCAACACAGTGAAGAATTTTGCCGGATAGACTCCTGATGGCAAAAATCATTTCTTCGCATTAGGTTCACGTTCGGTCGGATTCGTAATTTAAAAACCAAAACTAAAGATATGCAGCGCATGAGGCACTCATTCTGAGAGTTTTTACTCACCACACATTAAAAATTCTAAATTATAATTATGAAATTTTTCCTTTAAGAGGTGTTTTGGAAAGCGGCTGGCAAGAATGGCTACGGAAAATGTGACCAAATCTTAACCTGGTTAAAAAAACGCCAGCGCACTATAACTATGACGTGCTTGCATAATGTGATATCATTTTCCAGACTCGAAATTACATTAGTAAGCTTTGGTAATTGGTTTGGATATGTTTGTTTTGTCTGCCACTGGATAAACTGATTTGAGACAAATGTTTGGGATCCGTGCTGACTTTACGACCGATCTTGATGTTAGCGTGACAGCTTATTTGGTTTTGTGAGCACAATGCAGGTCAATATCCAAATATAGCCATGGATAAATGATGCGGAAGGTCACGGCCTGGCTAGAGGCGGAAATATAGGGCACACGATGCACCTAAAAATACACTCTGACAAAGACACTGCCTGTCATTTATATATCAGTTGCATCTGTGGATTCCTCATATTTATGTATGCGGTCTTAAAAGTCGCTATGAATGGCTCCTAATTGATGTCATTAACATGAAAGATCACCAATCATCGTCCAAATCCTGTAATATAGAGCAGCCAACATTCCCAAAAACCGCAGTACTGTTTACAAAACTTGAGGCCCAAGTTGTCCATCCAATAGAGCACCTCACGTTTGGTAGAACGGGATTAAAAAAGGTTAAAAAAGCTTTTCCTCTATGCCCTGCCTTTCTGAAACATGTCGATTTGTACAAAGCTCACCGTTCTGAAAAGCACAGCGCGCTCTGATTGGCCAACTATCCAATGCACTGTGATTGGCCGAGTACCTCAAGCGCATGAAGCAGTTGTTACGCCCCTTACCATGTTTTGAAACGCACCGCATCTCCATGACATTGTGAGAATAAAAGTCACGCCTTCTTTATTTGCAGAAAAATTTGGGCGGTGTTATGCAAATCCCAACACGGTGGCATAGGTATGAGGGGCGTGATTAATTGTGGCACTTTAGGTAGCCGCGGATGAGTCTTAAAGCACGCCATATTACGGATTTTTAAAAACGAGCTTTCGTGCGGTGTGTAACACGGCTGTTCACAAGTGAATGAACATCCTGCAGAGATTTAAACCTGAAAGTGCGTCGTGTATAAAGTCGTCGTCTCTCAAGAGAATGATTGAAACAAATTGCTTTTAAAACAAGTTAGTTGACGTCAGAATGAAATGGCATATCACCCGCCCACTTGTTGCGTGCACGGACCTGGGAAAACTCGATTTTCCGCACAAACACTGCTTCACAAATTAGTGTCATGCAAAGCAGGTGTTTGTAAAAACCAATTGTTGAACGAATCATTTGGGAGTCGTTGTACATATAAGGTAAAATATAAAGACAAATAAGACAAAGGAACAGTTCAAAACTCATCATATGACCCCTTTAAACATATACCGTTTTTGCTTAATGTGATCTTGCAGTTCACATGTATCTACTTCCCAACACTGTATGTGACAGATGCTTATTTTCATTTCAGGGCCACAGCCATTCTTGCTTATCTACCTCAAGAGCTGCTGGGCACGTCGTTCTATGAGTATTTCCATCAGGATGACATCGGACATCTTGCCGAATGCCACAGACAAGGTAACATTAGAGCAGCGCTCTCCATACGGTGTAGCACAAGCAGATTTCTGTGTCTGACCTCGCTCGTCTGTGTTGCAGTGCTGCAGATGAGAGAGAAGATCAACACCAACTGTTACAAGTTCAAGATTAAAGATGGCTCTTTTATAACTTTAAGAAGTCGCTGGTTCAGTTTCATGAACCCTTGGACCAAAGAAGTAGAATACATAGTTTCGACTAACACGGTCGTCTCGTGAGTGCACAAAATCGCTAATGATAAAATAAAGCGCCATGATGTTCTCGTGGCTTCGTTTAGTAACTTGAACGGCTGTGTTTTCAGAAGCGGTTCTCTTGATGGAGCAGAGCCTGGTTATCCTCAGCTCACTGCCTCCCCCCAGAGCATGGACAGCGTCCTCACAGCAGCTGACGGTGGGCAGATCCTAACACAACACGTACTAACCAGACGTAACCAGTTACCTGCTACAAGCCATTTTTCAGTTCTGCAGCACGGCCAATCAGAAAATACTTTTAATAAAAGGATACAGCTCATATTTGAATACAATTAAATAAGGATTAAATATAATTGTTATATTGAATGAAATGTAATCGTTATATGTAATTAAGAAATAATTAAATGCATAATTAAAATTATAATTAATTGCCTACAGGGTGCCGTTTAAAGTACATATTTCCTTTATAACTAATTTATTTATTAATAATTTATTTATTATTACTAATTTAATAATAAATAAATACAGAATACAATGATGAAATGAAAGTTTATATCACATTTAAGTCTTCCATTCACCTATTTAATAAATACTAACTTCAAGTATGTTTATAGTGTGTTGTGAAAAAAGACTTTAGAAACAAGGGGCACAATTTATCACAAAATTCTATTGTAATTGTAATATGTTATTAAATGATTACATATAAATGGTATAAAATTATCAAATAAAAACATACGTTAAGACTTTGAATTTTAAGTGTAAATTAACACCTGACTGCACTACTAAGATTGCAACTGTTAGGAAAAAAAAATCACAGAAGACTAAAAAAAATTAGCAGGCAAGCAATAGTAGGATGTAAGCAACACTACAGCAAACTAAACTGATCACGGGTGTGTTAGATTTGTGTGAATAAACCAGGATCTTATTGGTGGCACCGATGGGCCCCCAAATAAAATTCTCCTTAGGGCCCCATTTAGGCTTGGGCTGGCCCTGCCATAAGCTACGAGATTTGCTGCTTATTAATAATTAGCAAGGTAATTAAGTTTAGGCATTGGGGTGGATTAAGGATGTAAAATATGTGCTTTATAAGAACTAAAAAACAGCCAATATGTTAATACTAGGCAAGTATCACCAAAATACTGGCGTATATACAGTTTTTACTGTATTTTTGATCTTCCACAGGTTCCGGGAAAACTGTCCCTGGAATCCCTGGAGGCACAAGACCCGGAGCGGGAAAGATCGGCCGCATGATCGCTGAGGAAGTGATGGAGATACAACGGTGAGCTGATCGCTTTGCACAGATCAAGTCTAATAATCCAGAAGTGAGTTATGATCTTAGTGACACTGCAGCTGGTTTTATCTTTTATTGATATGATTGACAGGATAAGAGGCTCATCTCCTTCTAGTTGTGGCTCAAGTCCCCTCAACATCTCCAACAGCACACCCCCTCCTGACACGTCATCACCCGGGGGCAGGAAGGTAACACTTGGACACTGTGACCCTCGTGATACAGAAGACACATATACCACCCAAAAAAATTCATTTATTTTTGCATTAATGCATTTACTCTCTGCTTTTTTTGTTATTGAAGCTCCAGAAAATTCATGTCAAATTATATTAATGTGATAAATGTGTATATATATAACAGCATCTGTTTTTTTTACTGCTCAGATTTCAAACGGTGGAAGTCCAGACATTCCTTCAGCAGGGATGGTGTCGGGTCAGGACAGCATAGGATATCCTTACTCTAACAGCTCGATTTTAAGTAAGTTTTGAAGTTGATCTGATCGCCGATTGGTCAGCTTTGCTTTGGAACGGTTCACAATACTGCGTCTGATCCACAGGTGATCAGTCACACATCGGTATCGGTGACATCATGGACGAGCCGGGCTCCAGCAGTCCCAGCAGCGACGAGGCTGCCATGGCCATCATCATGAGCCTGCTGGAGGCCGACGCAGGCCTGGGAGGTCCCGTGGACTTCAGCGACCTGCCCTGGCCTCTGTGAGAAGACCTTCACCCGGTCCTGACGGGGGACTACATCCAGCCATGACCCTGACAATCAACGCATGCGGACAGGTTTTTTTTTTTTTTTGGTGACTTTGTTTTCGACACGGTGCCTCAGGTAGCTCCACACACGCTAATATCTCTTTGGCCTCATTGTACGGCTAATGTCAAATTAGTGATTTTGTCACTATTTCACTTTCATTGAGAACAAATGGTTTTATAGCACCTGGTTGGGACACAACGTTAGAGCAACATCATTAGTGTTGATACGGCATATAAGGGCATTGTTTCAGTCTACAGAAACTAAATACCACAAATCCTGTTGGGCTCGGTTTTTGTTTATATATCCACCTCGGCATTTTTATTGTTTCTGCATATTTGCTTATTATAAATCAAATGTGTATCATAGATGTGTATTCTAACAGTATTTTATTTGAATGTACATGATTGTAATGAACTGAAAGGGCAGTGATTTATTTTTTAAAATAAAAAGTGTATATATATATTTCCCTTAAAAAAAAAAAAAAAATCATACCCATGACCAATTTTGTCATATTTTCTGATCTGCGTTATAGTAAATAGTATTTGCTAACTTTAAAGTCTAGTCAGTATTTTGGCTTGTGTTAGATCACTGTTTATTGTGTACTTTAAAGGGCGTTCATTATGCCTCCTTTTACAAGATTTAACATTGGCCTTGGATGTCCTCAGAATGTGTGTGTGTGTGTGTGTGTGTGTGTGTGAAGATTCAGTCCAAAATACTCCACAGATCAGTTATCATAACAGCTGGAAAATGTCATTTTTGGGGTATGATGTGAATCCCGTTCCACCAAACGTGAGGTGCTCTATTGGATGGACAACTTGGGCCTCAAGTTTTGTAAACAGTACTGCGGTTTTTGGGAATGTTGGCTGCTCTATATTACAGGATTTGGACGATGATTGGTGATCTTTCATGTTAATGACATCAATTAGGAGCCATTTAAGAGGCAGAGAGCTGAAACCATTAAGTTGCTCAAGTTCAAGATAATTTGCGATTTAAACAATACTCAATAGGTACCAAGGGGGCAAACTGGTGCAAAGAAATTATTTGTCCCACCATTACAGCCTGAACCGTGGACAGAAGACATGTTGGATTCATGCTTTCATGTTTACACCAGATTCTGAATCGCAGCAGAAATCAAAGCACACCAGACAAGGCGATGTGTTCCTAGTCTTTCTTGTCCAGTTTTTGTGAGCCATACAAATTCTAGAGTCAGTTTCTTGTTCTAAGCTGACAGGCATGGCAGCCGGTGTGGTCTTCTGCTGTGTGTTACAATCAACTGAACTAGTCCATTCCTGCATTCTGGCATCAACGAGGCACAGAACTGATGCTCATTGGAAGTTTTTCGGACCATATTGATGATACTAGGTTGTGCATGAAAAGTACCAGGAACTCCTTTTAACCAATTCATTGTTTGATCCGTGTTACAGATCATGTTCTTTACAAAACTCAAAATCTGCATTTTTTTACTTTAAGATCTGCTTTTAAAGTGAATACCAAGTATCCCTAAATTTAAGTTTACAGCTGCCGCTAATTGTATTTCGGTTTGCATATATTGTGTAACAAGCAATTTTTTTGCCCCATGTGTTACACAACCATAACAGTTTCCATTATCATTCTTGGTGTCACTAAAAGCAACCGAAAATCTAATTTTGTGTGTCAAACACTGCAGATTACATTATATATCTTTATTAATACAATGATTTTCAAGCGCTTGAACAGACAGATCTTGAGCAGATAAATTAACGTAGACTAAGAAAAACACTGCATTCATTCACCAGGCAAATGGACCTCCCGAGGAGACGCAAGAGTTTGAGGAGATCAAGGGGAGACCTTTCCAAAAGAAGAAGTGGCACCAAACCCAAATGCATCAAGTGTAAAAGAACTTCAAAATTATACGAATTCAACTCATTGCAGTAACAATATAGTAAAATAACAATAGTAATAATTAATCATATAACAGGCCCAATTACAAAATAAGTGAGGTTGCTAACTTCATTTCAAACAAACAAAAATAAATTTCCTTTGGTCAAGTAAAAAAAGAACAGCGAAGACGGAACAGGAGAGCACTGCCCATGCCAGTATCTCAAGTCCATGATGTTGTTGTTTTTTTTTCTTTTTCTTTTAAATACAGTAACTAGACAGTTGAGGCTCTAAGGCTGTGGAGGAGGTGCAGAAGGCAATCTGGTTATAGTGTCACTCTGTTTCATGCTGCAGCATGCTGTGAAGGGGCGTCTGCTCTCAGACGGCAGGCGAGGGGACGTCGGGGTCGGGCTCGTTGTTGAAGTTGTTGCTGTAGTGGTGGCCAGGGGGAGGGTGGTTGGGAAGAATGTCCAGTTCATCTACTTGTGGTCCAGGGTTCATCACCACGAGCTGGTCCTGGGGAATGTCTGCCGCCGCCGCCGCCAGGTTCGTGATAGACTTGCTCTTCACGCACTGGAAGTCCACGTGTCGACTCTTGCCTTCCTCCTTCTCCCAGGACATGCGGATGAAGGGTCTTTGGACGTAGTTGTAGATGACTTCGGGTCGGCCACCAGGACGCTTTTTCACTTTCTCTTTGTATGTTGGATAACCTACAGATTGCAGATTTGATATTCAAAAGCTGTGATGTGGGTCATAACCGTCAAGGTAAGAGTTCGCTAAAATTCGGTCATTATATCTATCCTCATGCAAAACCTTGCCCTTACTTGTAGCCATCAAATTAAACATGGCACCTTTTGTATAGAGGAAGATTGAGCCGCATCCTGCTTTGTACATATTCAAAAACATGTTTGGTTTTAATTGTTTACACAATATATGCGGGTGAATTGTGTATATTTATGTATATATAAATACACACACGTATAGAATATATTTACGCATTTATATTAATATAATTGATATCAAATGTATATATTAAATATATAAATGTAATTTTTTTTTTTCAAATATATACATGTGTATTTACATAAAATATTTTGCTTACACTTGTGTACTGTGTATATTTATTATATTTCGGATGTGATTAATCATTTGACAGCAATAATTTTAATACAATAACAAAAATCTTTATGACCAATTGTTACATTTGATAACAGCTGCCATACCTGACTCATGGTTACTTCAGAGAATAACATTTTTTTTGGGTAAGCTATCCCTTTAAAATTGTTAAAATGAGATTTATTCATTCATTCAAATATGCAATGTTGTAAAAAATAGTATGCAAGAAAAAGGATTCTTACCTTCGATACCCAGTCTAATTTTTTTCAGTCCTCGCTCTTTTAAAACTGATTTGGCTACATCGCGGTTTTCAATGTATTTGAAGAAACGATACAGTTTTGTACTGTAGATAACTAAAAGAGAGGAAAAAAAACATTCGTTTTAATTCATCGCCTAAGCTTCAGACTTACAAACCGGTTTTAGTCTTCTGAAAGTATTTTTGTAACAATGTTTTAGTCTGTTGTTAAAAAAAGCATACAGTCCATTGAACGCACTGTAATTCTGTCCCGGTCTTGCTTTTTATTTTTATCAAAAATGAAACAAGCTGCCAACCTGGCTGAGGTCTATAAATCACGATAAGCTTAATAGTTTGCTCAATTTTCAACCACAAGACAACAGAAAACAGTTTGTGAACAATGTCATGTAAAGTTACATTTGCACAAGGAATGCCATTCACTGTTCAGATTATTTGGGCTAGAAAAAAAATAAATAAACAGGAGCATTTTGCTAAACAGATGTACTGTACTACATATTTTACTAATCATGTTGTCATGACATTAAATATATAAAT
>NC_056705.1:41319535-41322322 GCF_018831695.1 Puntigrus tetrazona | reverse complement strand
TTTTTTATTTAATAAACAGTATTTTCAAGCTAAAAAACTAATACTTTCAGTTTCAGTAAAAAAAATATATAATAAATTGTGCTGCATCATTAAAAACGAGATAATCTTAAAATCGGATTACTTTGTGAATACTCCTCTCCCATCTGAGGTGGGTACTCCTCGTCCCAGTCCACCACGTCATCGTCTGTGAGCACGACTATGTGACACTCCCTCTCTCCACTCTGAGCGCTCGCCACCATCAGAGGAAGCACCATCTCCTCCAGATAGAACTCAAACTGCCGCCGAGCGCCGTCATTGGACAGTTCATGCATCAGGGCACCTGAAAGACAAACCTGGTCAATAAAGGAAAACCTGAGGAAAACCAGGTAAATCTGGAATCGTGTAAAACATGAGGCAGAAAGGATTGTTAAAATACCACAGTTGTCACAGTACCGATATGAACACTGGTAGAAGATTAAAGGAACAAATTAGCCAAAAATTTTAAAAAATAGTCCTCTGAATTTTGTAAGAATTTGTTTCTTACAAAACTTTGTACAAGACATGAATTAATAAACTGGAGCCACGTGGATGACTGCATCGTTTTTAATCAGCTGTTTGACGGCACCCATTCACTGTCTGCAGTGACGGCATCCATTGGTGACATTTCTCCAAACTCGGTTCTGATACAGAACCAAAAGCTGCGTCTTAGATGGGTGTGTAAATGTTCAGCAAATTGTTATAAGTCTTGTGCGTCAGGAAGGGCGTTTGAGGAATTACTCACTCAGGTCTCGGCACTTGATAGTACTGTAGTCGAAAGAGATGCACAGATAGTCGCACGCTTCCCTTAGCTCAGGAATGGAGATTCCATCAGGACAACGGATTATCCCAGATTTATAGTAATCCTGCCAGTTACGGAAAGAACAGACAACACATAAGATGCCATTATAGAAGCCGCCTCGCTTACAGACGAACGCGGACGTGAGCCAGATTCACGTGCACTGCTGTGCTAATACTACAGATACGCAATATATCAACACCCTATCAGTTACTGGCTGGGATTTACAGAAAATGTAACTCACTTCAGGCAATAATCTCTTAAAATTAATCTGTAAAAACTCTAATAATTAAATAAATTGAATACAATTTCAGCAAATGTCATAATGAATACCCGCTTTTTTGCATTGCTTTTGTACATTTATCATCATCAATGTGTGACAGCAACAAAAAGATGAACTTCTCTCAACTCTAAGATTGAAGATAAACTGTTCTCATGTTATATGTTTATTTTCCCACATTTTGCGGTCACACCATTGGACACAGTTTAGTATTTGTGTGTCAACTACCCATATGCATTGTCACATCAGAACCAAAATGCTCAAAGGTGATTCAAATCCCATTTCCGATTACGAAAATAATTATTGTATCGCATTTAAATTGTTTCTGAAAACCGCGTGCTACTGTTTTTCAAGCTCTCCCAGTCAACGCATCCTCTCTCTGGATCACTAGTCAGTGTCATTATTTGAATGCGCTCATCTGATTTTATCGATTGTCTACAGCACTCTGAGCTACAACGGTACAATGAACAGTGTCCTGAGACACATAACAGACACAGCGTTGAAAGATCATTACAGCAGGATATACAGCAAAGCTGATGACAGGCTTATGCTGCACTTAACTTCATTATTTAAAAGCTGTTGCTGGAAGCTCATTATGAGATGTTCCCAGAGCCGAAGCGGCCCACTGTGAAAGCCTGCGACTAAACCACAGAGCTGTCTCAAACGCCAAGTCACCCATACAAATCAACAATTAGACTTTATCAGTGCGCTGTCTCCAAATTAATAAGTATAAAATGGCATTTTTCCTACTATATAAACACAACGGTCCATTTAGGATTTTCTTGTCAAGACGCTTAGCTTTGGTTTCAGAAAGAAACAATTTATCCTAAGCATTTGTGACAGACTGGAGCTTCTTAAGTGGGTCGTATAACAGACAAGCAACATGTCGTGCCGCATCACAGGAAGGACAAGTAACAGGGTAATATCATATATTAGGGTTGCGCCGTCAGATGATAGTATTGTCCATCAACGATAGTCAAAGATATTGACGATATCAGATGTCTTTGTCGACAGTCAATATTATATGTGGCTCACTCTCCTATTAATGTATAAAACTATTAGCCTATTATTATTATTATGTGGCCTATTATCATCAAAACTGCCCCGCTATTTCATCTTAGCTCATTGGAAATGTTTTAAAAACTAAGCCCACAACAAAACTGAACTGCAGGGCGATAAACCTTTTACAAATGATGTCAAGAGTGCTAAGAGAGACATCCTTCAGACGTCTGTACTTTACCAGCTACGAGTGAACATGACCAACTGCATTGTCACCAGCACGTCGTTTTCTTTACAGCACATTAGCAAAAAACATTGATGGTTATTCATCAAATATAAAAGGTAGTGAGTTAGGCTATCAGTCTGAAACGGGGCTCGTCGTGGGGCGCGTGGTATGGAACGCTGTAAGAATTAGGTATTAGGCTTTTTTTCCAAACAAATTTACTTAGGATACCTGAAAACACTTCTCTTGAACTTATGTGTAATATTCAGTGCTAAACTGTTGGTCTTTAAAATTAATCTACTTTTGATTTTTACCTTGACTGATTTTTAGACTAATCACTTCTGCACCGATGCGGTTCTAATAGAGATGTATGACTGCTATATCCAAATATATGGTACAGACGTGGACAAAATTGTTGGTACCCTTTGGTCAATGAAAGAAAAAGTCACAATGGTCACAGAAATAACTGTT
>NC_056705.1:41302935-41319435 GCF_018831695.1 Puntigrus tetrazona | reverse complement strand
AGTTATTTCTGTGACCATTGTGAGTTTTTCTTTCATTGACCAAAGGGTACCAACAATTTTGTCCACGTCTGTATATCGAAAATATTTTTATATTTAACATCTCAGTTTGTTTAAAAGTATATTATTATAGAAAGTGCTCCCCCGTCTAGACTGATCCTGATCTACATCTCTATATATAAAATGAATCGCTGTACATGTATTTTGTCCGCCTGCAGCACTGACCAGCTTTACTGTGAGAAAGTTAAGGTGCGATGTCGAGTGACCTACCAGAATGGCTCTAAACACAGTGGAGCTGATGCCCTCTGCCACCTCGTATTCTCCTTTCTCATTGGGCCGAGTAAAATTGTGTTCTCGTCCAGATCCAAACATTCTAGCAAAACATACAAAAATAAAACAAACAATTCAGAAACAACAACGTAAAATGTATTAAAAATAGACAGGTTACAGATTATTTTAAGTTAAAGGGTTAATTCTGTCATTATCTATTCTTGTGTGATCCCACGTTGTGTTTTTTTAGGTAATGAAGTCTTAAATGGTTCAACAAAAGTATATTGAAAAAGGCATAGCTCAGCCATAAATAAAAATTCTATCAATTTCTCGCCCTCTTATCACTCCAAACCAATAAGACTTAATCTTCAAAACAAAGTCCAAGAAACCAAAACATGTTAAAAACACCAAAATACAATACTGATCAACCAATTTAATCCAATTTAAACCAATCCAATTTATTTGTATTAATATTAATTAGTGGATAAATGGTTTTATTTTGAATAAAACATGCCGATTTCCCTGTTGAATGCATAACCCAGACTGCTTTAGCAAGTAATTTATAATAATATAAATGATTTATTTGGAGACTACAGGTTTGTTCTGTATGAACGAATGATATTCATTTTATTTGTGGAGATCTTAAAGCTTATAAAAGTATTACCTTTGCTTTTTAAACCATGTAACATGTCCTATACGCATTCAGATCGCATTTCAAAAGGTTTATTCTGGGTAACCTGTAGACAGATTAGCATTAACATTACAAACTGCTCAAAAATATTTTCAATGGCCTCTGAATGTGTTGTGAGTGATCAGATCTCAAAACAAAGAGCGCCCCACTTTATCAGATCGGACTAAATTAATCTTCATACTAGGTGTAAATGTGGTCACACATGGCTTAAATGACGTGAAGATGATCAGATCTTTTTGACAGATGACCGGTCCTAACCTGCCGAGCATGGTGTTGGGCTGTGCTGTGAAAATCGAGGGGTCCACCACGAAGCGAGTGTTGTCCACAATAAGCGTGACCTTCTCTGATGTGCGGACGCTTCGGGCTCCATCTTTGACATTCTCGTAGATGAAGACCATCTCGCCGGGGACCATGCTCTTGTAGGTGCCCTCGGAGCTGGACAAGCTACTGTTGCGGCTGCTGGCCACCCCACTGCTGCTGCTGCTGGGAGAGATCCTCTGAGGCCTGGGGCTGCTGGGCCGCGATGAGCCGCCCTCGCGATCTGCTCACGTAACACGTATGACATCACATGATGACAAACCCTCGAATTTAAAAATAAAGAGCCACGTTGGACCTAAACGCCAAAAAGCACTTTCTCACCGCTGTTGTGCTGGCGTGTGGGTGAGGTCACGTTGCGAATGCAGGGTGTGAGTTGGCCTTCTCCGCGCTCGTGTGAGGAGTCCCGAGAGCGGTCGCTGGAACGGCGTCGATCTCTGGATCGGTCACAGCCTCCACTGGCACCATGCATGTTCATTTTCACCTGGACAGTCTAATGCATTTGGCCACTGCAGGAAGAGAAAAAGATAGACCTCAGAAAAACACCTCTGAAAACAAGATCCGGAGTCATAATTCAGCGAGTCTCAAGAGGAACAAACTCCAGGTGCACCGGCTCCCAGAATGTCACAGAGAGCTAATGCCAGGATTGTTCACATCTCAACTAAGACCAGAGTTATTATGGTTGATAGATTATGAAAAGTATTTTTATTATTTATTATAACTGAAACATTTGCATTTTTCATTTAAATTGAAGTCTATTAAAATAACTAGAATGGAAATAATTAATACAAGTTTTAATTAAAAGAAAACAGAATATAAAAAATAACTATGTAACTATAGCTTAATAGTATCTCAATGATCCTAAAATACTAGGATCACCCATCAACACAAATGCCATATGTTCTGATAGGGATGGAAATCTTTCATATCATGTGCTCAGCTCTGAATGCACTATATGCCACAAGTTAAAACATTCTGAACAGTACATTTTTAATGTTTTTAAAATTCTCTACTGCTCACCACGCCTGCATTTATTTTATTCAAAAACAGCAAAAGCAGTAATATTGTGAAATATTTCTACTATTTACACTAACAGCTTTCAATATGAATGCATTCCTGTGATCAAAGCTGAATTTTCAGCATCATTACTCCAGGCTTCAGAGTCACATGATCTATCAGAAATCATCCCAATATTCTTATTTGCTGTTAAAGAAACATTATTATTATTATTAGTAGTAGTAGTATTTATATTTAGTTTAGTATTTTTCAGGCTTATCTGATGAACAGAATGATCCAAAGATCAACATTTTGGTAGTGCGGGGGCAAAATTCTCTTGCATTTGAGAAATGTCTAGTCAAAATATTTCACAAATGTCAAAAAATTACACAATCTATTCATCTAGCCACAATCAAAATGTTTTTATTCATTGCTCAGAAAGACTGATTTATTCTCTCCCTTTCCCCATTCTCACAGTTTTAGTTATAAACACAGAATCTAGAATCTAAAATTAAACAGCACTGCTTTTTATTAGAGAGAGCTCAGAACTAAAACCATTGCCTCCGTATAATTCAACCATAAATAACACCCTTTGTCATATACAGCTAGGCCTATGCTAGTGAGCTGTAAAACAATCTGCTTTTTTTTTTTTTAGCTCTTCAGTGAATAACACATTTCCAACACACCCTTTAATGCAATTCACAACACCATATTTATGATACTCGTTCATGCCAGACGCTCAGGCAGAAATGGAGAATATTTACAGTATCCAAAAGAACAAAAGATTAAACAAGGCAGCAGATGAGCGCGGTCACACAGGATTGAGAAAGGGTGTGTTTGAACGGCTTTGGTTCCAGTTGATCAGGAAGTGCCTGGGGTGAATTTAACTGGATGTCATGAGTGTAACACACACACACACACACACACACGAGAAACGAGGCAAGGGCTGGGGTGCTTGACGCACTACTGACTCACTGTGTGTGAACATCTGTGTGCAACATAGAAGATCAAAACAGCACTACTGTACACCAACAGCTTTTGGTAGATATGGTAAATATCGAAGCGTACCATCGGATACATCAACGTACCGAGGTAAAGACACTTTTAAAAGTCAAATCATGTCAAACATACACAACTTATTGGACAAACAAGATGGGATATGAATCATACGTTTGTGTACAGCACCGCTCCCTCTGTGCACAGCGCTTCGGGGTTTTTTTTTAAAAAGCTCAGGAAATTCCAAAGATAGTTGTCCATTTAAACCAGTCCCTTAAAATAAAACAACAAATAGAGAGAGACAAGAGACCACCCCTTTCTTCCTTACCCACGCAGTGAGCGAAAACACAGCTGATAAACCCTTGGCTACTCTCTCACCCCTACATACAGTGCCAAGTACCATATATTCTACTCTAGATTAAAAAAAAGCGAAGTAAATAAAAGCACTGTTGCTGCACAAAATTATAAATCAAAGGGTTTATATAGTCTCTAAAACCGCAAACAGTCAACCTTTGAAATTTGTAGGTTAAGTGACTCACAAGCAGATAAACCAGTAGTTTTAGTAAACACTTACAAGGAAGTGTATTGCTACATTTATCATCCTGTAGTGTGTGTGTGTGTGTGAGTAATCTGTAGTGTTTACACACTTTTACACAACCATGTGACACTGCGACTCAAAAGCACAAGCGGACCATTCATTCAGATTCTTTCCTCATAACCTCAGATAATGTCATTAATTAAGAACAAGTGCACTGATTTTACCGCAGCTATCACCATTACACGGTTTATTTGACGACAGGAATGTGCGGGCGTTTGAATCAAGTGAGAATTAAACACATAATGTTTGGTATTTAAATATTTTCGCAGTTTTTAAGTGTGGCTTAATCTTCTGACCCATGTTACATTACAGCCAAGCCTCCAGGGCATGGCTTCCTTTTTAACCCATTCACAAAATTGTATACAATGGTCTTTTTTTTTACTTTTTAGTAATGCAAATACTGATGAAAGTGCCCCGACTAATATAGAATAATATATTCTATTACAAACACGCAATTTAGTAAAAAGAGAAAGGGAAATTATTATAATAATCATTACTGCAGAAGTAAAGTAATTAGTCATTTTAACAAGACTAAATGTATATAGGCAATACAGTTAAAAAAGTTATTTAGCAAGTCTTATCAAATTAAATTGGCCTTACCGCATAAGCATGAAATTATATTTTTTTAATCTACAGTTTTATTGTTTACTCTAAACCTACCAGTTTTAGTTTTATATTATGTACTTTCGATTAAAAAAAAATATTACAGCGTTGTTTTTAGGTTTTTAGCTTGTCTGTGTAAACTATTAATTCATACATACTTCTAAAGCCAGATGAGAACATCCGTAAACGGTGAGATTTCATAATATTATCCACTTCATTTAATGTTTTTTAAGCTCTTGTGATCCGCCAAAAGCCACAGGACGGACATCCATACAACTGATCAATGACTGATCGAAGTCTCGCGGATGGTGTGTCATCCTGCCAGAGTCGATACATGACAATAAAAACAGAACAAAAGCAACAGACGCGATCTGACAAGCTTCCCTCGTTCGTTAAACGGGGATTTGTAACTAAATGTGTGATTATATGCGTGCTGCGTTGTTAAGCACCGGACGCATCTTCACGCACAAAACCTCAGCGGACGTTACTGAACTATTAGCTAGCCGCCGAAGCTAAGCAACAAAACAATAGATGTTTGGATTGTGAATTAAACAAATTCTTACCTTTTTTACAGCGCCGCGAGCATAGTTCGTAAAGCAGCTAATTACTGGTGCTCTCCCGCGAGGAAAAACAGAAAATAACGAGCATCAAAATTTGAAGAGGACCATCAGCTTTTTCGGAAAAAGCGAATTTGATCTCCACCAACTGCTGACGGGAAACGAGACTTCGAAATATCGCGAGAACCGCGTGGTGCGGTCAATGGGCTTTTTCAAATTTATCAGATTACAAGTTAAACGTGAAAGAGAGAAAGAAAGGAAGAAAGAAAGAAAAAAAAGAAAGAAAGAAAACACAAAATGAGTCTTGCTTAGTTTGTCGTGTATGTAATGTAGTGTATAAATAAACACATCCAGTTGGTCCACATTTTAGTGCAATTGTTGGATGTCTAAAAAAGTACAAATATTTGTTGAAAGTACATTTAAAAAATCAGTATGGCACTACACTGGAACGAAAACAGTGAAAACAGAGAGGCCTACTACAAGGTTAAGACATTGTCCTTTGTATGTCCTACACAGTTTCTGAACAATATGCTTAAATATCTAAACAACAACCTTTATTTACAAATAAATAAAAAAATAAATTAAAAAGACATAAGTAAAGCAGTGCGCATTCTTTCTCCGAGTACAACAGTATATTTTAATTGACACTTGCCGTGTCCTCCTCCTGCACTGACGTTACCGAGAAAACACTTTTCATTATTTAGAGTTCATTCGTTTTTCAGAAACATCAGTTCACGATCCACGCCGCACCTTCCCCCTTTCTCAAACGCCTGATAGATGGGCCGCTGGCTTTTCCTTTTTGCTCCTTCTGAGAGTCGTTTATTGAGGGGATGAGGATATTGTTGAGCTTCAGCTGAAGCCAGTCCTGCCTTTCCAACATCTCCTTGTGCTCCCGAACATTGTGCATGAGCTGAACTTCGCTGATTGACCTCTTGCTGTGGCAGACGGAGATACGGAGTGATCGTTTTTTTGATTGCAATCACGAAGCTAAAAACACCAATACGTTGCATCTCATTTCTCTCTTACCTGAGTGGCCGTCCTTCCAGATATAGCAAACTGCAAAGACCCCACAGCACAATAATGAGCACGATTTTCTCCAAAGAACGTATGGGTAACATAGTGATACCTGCGGAATAAGTTAAGGATAAGTCGTAGTACTTGCAAGACAGAGCGTCCGTTGTAGACAGACGTCGGCCTCTAAACTTACCAGGTATTGTTGTCTTTTATTTGACTGCTTCTGTATTTTGTAGCTGCTGTGCTGAGAGGGTCCATGTGTTGTTCGGTGTCGTATTTGTGCGTTGGGGCTACTCTTCCTCTTTTTATACGCACAAGCCCCCTCCCGCCGGTCATTGATGAGCTATCTCCATTATTGATGGTGATGTCATCCATGCTTTGATGGAGGCTGGCATGCACATGACGACACATGGCTACCGACACCCCCACTAATTCTGTTTTCAACACCTTGGTCAAGACCCCTGTGATCACAGCGCTGGAGAACTAGTGCCATGTACGGCTATGACGGTCAGGCAGGGTGCCACCTTCGGCAAAGTAAGTATATATTTCATCATAATACGTTCAGATACTCAAAACCTATTCTTGAACATTTTTACAAATAAATTAGGAATCTTATCTTTTGCCTGCTTTAATTGGGTATTCTTAATTATTACGTCAAAGAGATTTTAAAATGCATTTTTAATAAACTCATTTATTTTTGTTCATTTGTTTGCTTTTTCAGTAGAATGCTGTATTGACGATTTAATTTGCGTATCATTATTAATGATTATTATATTGTTAACGGTTGCTTTCTCAAATCCACACATTGAAACTGATGTGTTAGTGGCACTATTGAGAAAAAGACTGGCTATTGCAAAAATAAAAATAAATTAAAAAAAAAATTTTTTATTTGTTTTTAATTTATCTAGCAAACATTTTTACCCATTTACTTATTTTTTATATTAACACTGATATAATTAGAATGCAAGTTCAGTTCTGTAACTCATTCCTTGTGTCGTTCACAACACATTAGACGATTGAAGCATTGCTGGGGTTTTTTTTTCCTTGTGGTTTACTAGGTCAGACTTAAAAAAATAAAATAACAGTTTTATGTCAGACATCATTGTGCAAGCGAGGTCCACCTGAAGTTTAAGTGATCTATGGGAGGTGTATAACCTTGTCATACTCTCATGGGACACATTAGGTAACCATGAGAGAAGTTTTCTAAATGTGGACGAGGAATGACTGTGTCATGACACATGCAGTAAGTCCTAGCAAGTAACCAAACTGAACGAACCAAAACAAATGTCTGTTATATCAGTGAAAATGCGAAAGGAATGTTACAAGCACGTAAATTGTAATTTCCAAAAATTCTTCGATAACTGTGTCAGCGCCGCTCAGAAGTTGAATTTAAATCCGGAATTAAGGATTAAATATTAATGAATGCTTTCTAATAATAAATAATATTATCTTTAACTTACATCTTTCGTACAGCACGGCATGAACCACACCACTAAACGTGATAATGATAGGAAATTAAATATATAGACAGATATACCTCGCAGTAACATCTATAATAAAACAATACAATGTAGAATTTTTTTACTTTGCAAGTAAATAGGAAATTAAAACAGACGTATCACAAGGGAAGGCGAAGAACAGTGCAATATGTGAATGCTCTTGATGTACAGTTGGTACAGTATCAGTCTATATTTTGCTGTATACTTACTCCTGAGAGCATGTCTAATGTTTTCTTTAAGTGATAAAACAGCAAGTTGATTTTACTCTAACTGCTGGATATATATTGAGGACGATAAGTCACACATTAGCAGAACAACACGTTTATTTTTATTTGTTTATTACATTTACAATGCATACACATGTAAATGATTAAGATAATAAAAAACTAAAGAACAAACGCGAATTTAAATAATACGCATAGCAATAAAAACGCACATCTGTAATATAGAAAACAATATTATTTCCAACACAAAGCCTTGAGGAACACCACAAGTGACCGATGAAACTTTTCAATAATTATTAAATATTCAAGAATTATTAACGAGTCCTTTGTTGAGTTAAAAAAATGACAGATTTGGGATAAGTCATGGCATTTCAGCCCAAACCACATGTTGTTTTTGAAGCGGGTCATTGCTCAGACAAGGCTCTCTTTTAAAGGGTGTGATGAGTGTCATGAAGTATTGTAGTTATTGCAGTGTCAGATGAGCTTGAGGTTGAGCGCTATATATCACACGTAGACTCCCTTGATTTATTATTATTACTATTTTATTGTTGTGCAGTCCAGCAAAGAATATAAAATATGTTATATCAAGCCGTGCTGCTTTGCAAAAAATAAACACAAATACATGTTGTTGCCAGGTTTCTCATTCCCGAAAGAAAAAAAATAGCACATTTATTAATACACCATAATCGTTTCTTTACCATGTTCTGCTTAATTATCTAAAAACATTAAACGAGTGCTAATTTTGCACATTGTTGAAATCAGAAAACGTAGTTTTTTTCGAGATCTGTGCCTTGCAAATGCACATGCTCCAATTAAAGTGGCAACAAGCATAGACAACTTACCTCATGTCATACATTAATAACTTATGTGTTTGTGCACCTGAGAGCGGGTTGGTATGGAGAACAGACTTAACTGCACATGTTGAGTCAACCCAAGCAAGCTGTTCTCATTACCTCATGCGGTCACAATGTTTGTCATCTCACTAATGGCATGTAGCAGCAGTAGTGTGCGGGGGAACCGCTCAGGATTAAGGTGAAGAATTGCTTACAAACCATTTACAGGGGTCACCCCCATGTAACAATGTCAGAAATGCCGCATGAAAATCACGCAGGTCTTCTTTAAAATGGGCTTCAGACATATAGCCGTTTAACCTTTGGCTGAAGCCAGCGCTTTGTTGGGCCTGTCAATAATTGGTGAGTTATTTTTAGCTGGGCATGTGTGAGAAATTGAAATGATGAATATGCAACCCCGCATGCATTTCAGCTATTCTTTGTAAGACATAAATAATGAATAGCTGGAGATGAAACGTATCGCTAAACGTCTTGCAGCTGAAAGTGATTTTATGACCTTGCGCTGCTGTGTTTATGATCATGTGCCCCTGGATATTAATGGATTATCACATAAACTGAGCATGTTTAGATGTTTTGTTTTTAGTTAAATTCATGTGATCATTCTACCCTTCTATTGTGCCTTCTTCTTCTTCTTTAAAATAATTTTTTTTTATTTATTTGAGAGCTTGTACAGTACGCACAGATATACAGTATGCATCACACTAGAGTATAAATAAATGTGCATTGAGGGTATCTTACCCTGGCAGGTCATGCCGATGCATACTTTATGGTATGTTATCACAATGAAAGCCTGTCGTTTATGCGCACTAGTTTGTGGGAAAAGAGTTTTGTTGTCGTTTTTGAAGAACTATTTAAAGAAAATCGTAATAAGAAGAAACCTGTAAGAAATCTGTATTTGGAATAAAAGCATATAAAAATGTGGCAATTGCAAAAAAAAAACGTATAACTCAATTCAAAAAACAATTGAGAAAAAAATAAAAAAAATATTTTTGCAATTTATTTGTAATTCTTAACTGAATAAAATTGCATGTGACAAAATATCATTGTTCTGTAAATATAGAATAAATTAATCGTAGAAATTTTTTTGGGGGGTTTATTCAACTGAAAATATACTCAAAATATGCTTTAACACAAGATGCCTTGCTAAAAATCAAGAACATGCAAAATGTCCACAAGGTGTCAGTATGATAATAAGTAAAAAAGTCTGATACTCAAATGAATGCCACTTACTGATTAAAAAATACCTTGGTGAATATTGTATTGTGTATTGAAATTAATGCATTGCGGATGTAAACCATAAAGTGATAATCGTTTTTTTCTGTTCTAGTGATATATTTTTAAAAACTTAATATATTATACTTTAATGTCTATGTTAAAATATCTAAGTGCACTGCATTTTATAATTTAATTACAAGTTTTAAGGTGCACTTTATATCATTATGTTTATAAAGGCATTATATTTTAAGATCTTTTATTGTGCTTTAAATAAGTGCACCATTCATAGAATGTCTCGGTTAACTAAAGCACGTGCGAACTGCTTAATTACAATATATTGTTTGCTATTACATTTAAAGTGAATTTATTTCATATGCGCCAAAAGTATGCATTATTATTTGCAAAGCTGAAATATGATCAATTGTACTTTTTCACAAGTGTGCTGTAGTTCTCTTTCAGTTTAGCATTACCTGAACGCATGCCTGTGTTGAATGGAGAACGACAGACAAAGGGTAAAGTCAAAAAATTCAAGTCCATCTTTCATCCTACAACAGAGTTCTGTCAGACTCTGTATCGCAAAGTCTTCCAGTCGCATTTTACTGGCGAGCGAGCATGACCTGTTCTGCTCCACAGAGCTGTGCTGTGTCCATGCATAGGGTATTAAACAGATTCCTGAGGCAGTAGAGAAGCACTCTGACACCAAGTCCGCTAATCCCGTCTGCAGCCTATCAAAGCCTGCAACATAATGCCCGGATTTCACATAATGAGCAACTGCCTTTTTACTTAAAAAAATGTGATTTGTGGCCACTGTAATTGGATTACATTCAACGCTGCCACTCGGATCAAGACGGAGCAGCTATAATGAAGGGAGAGCAAAACTCACGTCCCGTGTATATTAGACATGGGTCATACATATACATTACCAATTAGACAGAGCTCCCGTCTGTTCATTACAGCCGCTTCTTTCTGTTAATGCTCATGAAACTCATTTTTCTTGTACGGACTGCTTGTTTTTGTTTGTGTGCGCGCGAGCTATTTGTATACCCTGCTGTCTTGTTCTTAATTACATCCTGGGTAAGAATCCAGGGCTATGATTTGATGAGATCTGAGATTAATTACAATGAAAATAACAAGCCCTTTGACAGTAGTCCCGTTTTCACTTATGTATTAGCAATCATCCCACAACCAGTCCTCATTAGCATTTTAGTTTTCGGTCTTGGGTTGTAATCACTTGAAGAGATTATGTTGTATTAGATTTAAAGTGACTCAAAAAATCAATGGAAAACAAAAGTATGTGTGTAATGAGGCAATATTGCGGCCGCTTTGACAGCAACAAGCCACTATTTCATTCGCTTTCACGGCTGAGTGGCTTCAACTTAGGGGAAAACTTCTTTTCATTCTTTTGAAGCGCATTATGTCATTCATGCTAGATCGCACTGAGCTCTTACTTCTTCCGATTTTATCAGCTTAATATCAACCCACAGAAAAGCAAAACCACAAAGGAGGTCTCAGAATATCTCAATTGTTTCTCCTAGACAGTATGCAAGAAGTCTTTGGCTTTTCTGAAATATAAAAGATCCCAGTAGAAAAGACAGAGAATTCGATATGAACTTCAGTATGAGCAATTCTTTCAGGACCAAATTATATGATTCGCATCCACAGTGTTACCTTGCGTAGAGAATAATTTTGGAGGAACATCTGAGATAAATTAAATTAAAATAAAATAGTTTTATTGTAATACAGTATCCATAACAGAAAATATATTTTTCTAGGTGTGCCGTACGGCTGGTTGAAAGAATATGTGACTGAGTAGAGTGTAAAAGATATAAAATTCATTATGAATGTAGCATGTGACGTGAAATATACCTATGAATTTACCCAGAGCATAAAGCTAATTTATTATTGTTATGGACAGTAATTCTGGAAAGAGATTAAGAAGCAAACTGACTCATCAAACATTATGTTTCTTAGCCTGCAGGAAACCTTTAAAGAGAGGAATTGCTTTCACTTATATGAGATCAGGGTGATGGGATGATCATTACCTGGCAACCTGCGGTGAGCAATTAATGTGGTGTGCAATGCCATGATGCTGTGTTGAAATTAAATGAATTATGTGGAAAATGTGGAGGTAATGTAATTTCAGGAAGGTGAGAGTAGGAACGTTTTTAACACCTTAAATATACTTTTATCACTGCTTCTTAAAAAGCTGTCTTTAAGAGATTAAGAAAGAAAATCTGGATAACACTTTAATTTAAGGTGTTCATATTACAGAGTAATACTTAGTACTTAGTAGTAGCCATTGTACTCACAAAAAATAAAATGTAGTTACCATGTTGGTACTTAAAGTTTGTATCTATGTAGATTTAATAGGCTGCTACTGTTACACATTTGTAACAGACAGAGTCTGTTACACAGCTACTTGCCAAAAGATTGTCGCACATGTGCTTAAACACATGTAATACCTTTCTAATTACATTAAGATGTTACACAGGCATAAGCCACTTAAAATAAAGTGTATCAAGATTGTACTTAAGTATAAGTAGCTGTGTAAAAGACTGTTACATATGTGTAACAGTAGCTGCCTGTTACAGCTACATAATTACAAACTGTAATGACGGGCTGTTCCGGGCTTAGTTACATGACAAGTACATTTTGTTTAATGTAAATACAATGGTTACTGTTAAGTACTGAATTAGGTAATTACTTTGTATTATTACACTTTAAATAAAGTGTTACCAAAATCTGCCACTATTTACTCACCCTCATGCTGTTCCAATCCTATCCGATGTTGGATGAATCTTCTGTGTGGAACAGGTTCCAAAAATATCATATTTTGTATCAGTGTGAAAGTTGCTTATTAAAAATAATGCGTTACTTCTTAAAAAATAACTTATTGTTTTACACAGTTACCTTTATGGACACTAATGTGTTACTTTTGTGTTACTTTTTCCTCTTGGCTGGGTTTACCTTCAAAAGCAAGCCTTAAATAATCATATTAATCTGTTTTATTCTAGCTTTAAGCATAGCTTTTTATCAACATATAAATGTAGGGTTCACATTAAAAAACATTTTGACACCACATTTTTATCATATACTACATCTAGATCATATTCATTAATATTACCAAAGCAAATGTACAGTAGATAGCTTCCATCACTGCTCCCAAAGCTTGCACAAGCCTTTACCAATTTCTGCATTGACATTTCAATCTGTAACATTAGTTCTGATAGCAGTAAAAATACGGAAAACGCAGTGCATGGATTTATAGTAAGTGACCCTATTACATGTATAAATACAGAGTAATATGTATGTAGTATGTACACATTGGTACATATATCTACAGCAGTAATATTTCTGTAACTACACATACGTAACAACCCTCAAAATGCTATGTGTAAGTACAAATATGTAACAGGACATTGGTAACAACACTTCACTAAGTAATCATGAAACAAACAGGACATATATAACTACATTTTGTAAGAACAGTATGTATAAGAGTAATTGGAAAATAATTGATCCAGGGGTTAAGATCTTGAGTTGGTGTTGTTGGTGCACCACTGTAATACCAGTGTACTTACATGGTGAATCCTCAGGAACTGTCCACTTAATATAAAGTGTAACATTAAAGCCTAACATACTGGCCGCTGCTGTGTAACATTACAATAATTACATGGAAAGTCCAAAGAAATTGCCTACTTATTATTATAAAATGTAACACTTTCATTAGCAAAAAGTGCTGTTACCGGTGTCCTGTTACATATTTATACTTACACATACCCTTAAGTGGGTTGTTACATATGCGTAGTTACACAAACATTAGAGCTGTAGATGTACCAATGTGCACTTACACCGTGGTTGCATACTATGTACACATGTAGATAAGTATGCAGATATTAGAAACACAGTATATCGTGGGGCCAAAGTAATCTGATTACTTAATTTTTGTTACTTTCCATTACTAATGTGTTACACTGTCCACAGGTTTCAAATGACATCCAAAATATAACTGTATTGCAGTAAACAGGCCAGTGTCATGTAAAATTGTGCTGTGACTATGTTTTGCCTTAATGATATTGCTTTGCTTGTAGCATGCCTCATGACAGTTTTCAAGTACAACCTTTAGTAACTGTTACATTAGTTGTTGTATGTTTTTCCCATTAAGTTTCTGTTCAGGTGGAGGACTGGGTGGAGCGGTTCAAACTTAACAGACATATACACTCATATGAAAATTAGTATATTGAAAGAATCAATAGGCAATCCCTCAATCTATCTTATTCGCTGTCAAGCCTGCTTTTACATCCAAGACATTTATTATACTTGGTGGGTTGATTGATAGGTTCAATTAGACTAAACCGAGCAGACACAGTCACCATATGTTGAAGTTTTATTACTGTCACACCCTAAAAAAACTTAAGCACACAGATGATATTAATGAAATATTCACAGAGAAATGCTCTTTGTCCCTACATGAACCCAGCCTCCTTCTGTCGAAAACTCAAACGGTTGTTTCTGCTTCAGCTTTACCGCAGATTTCATGCGGTACATGACCTCTAATTTCCTCTCAGGGGGTGTCAGTATTTGCAAGCATCTCGAAGCGTCCTGACTGTCCTGTATCCCTGCCTAATCATCACCATGGCACCAGAACGGCATGTTCCATCATTCGCTGATTTAATCAAATTCAGCGTGATTTCTGTCAGGAAACAGGAAATGCACACTGGAGGGGCTTTAGATCATTACTATAGCTTCATTCAGTCCACAGAACCTGTTAGGTCCTTATTTTAGTTTTCCACTAACGGAAATCCAGTATTTTAGGATATTTATAGGTTAATTTTCGCCTAGAAAAGAAAATGAATATAACACTGCCTATATTGATGGCGCAGACTGTGAGTGTCACTGAGTGGGTGTTAACAGGAGAGTGTGAGGTTACTCCTCCTCACAGATCTTGTGAAGTTTACATGCTACAGTCTGATGAGACAGGCCTACTTAATCAGCACCTTATGTGTTGTACTACATCACACTGGTGTAAATACCTTCCCACACATAAGACAACACCATTAAAAAACAGATATTGCAGAGTTAATCTTCAAGCAGTTCTAATGTATTTTATGTTGAGCATCTAGAAGAGAATAAATTATTTTTTGATTGTCTGTTGCAGGGCTGTTCGGTGATCTGCATAGTACATTAAAAGAATGTGTGTCTTCAATTTACATGATTAAATAAAAAAAAAAATAACCTGCCATCAAGCAATCTGAAATGTAGACACATTTGTAATGGGGGAAATGTAGCATTACTTCATTTGCTCACCCATTGGTCCTCTGCAGTGAATGGGTGCCGTCAGAATGAGAGTCTAAACAGCTGATAAAAACATCACAATAATCCACAAGTAATCCACATGACTCCAGTCCATTATTTAACATACTGTAAAGTGAAAACTGTGTTTGTAATGAACAAATCAAGATGATTTGACTTCATTTCTTCTGTCTGAATCAGAAGAGTAATGTAAAGGTAAAGCACCATTTAGAAGCAAAACGGTTTTTCCAGATCTGTTCTGATGAAGAATAAAACTCTTCACAAATAGCATGACTTCACAAATAGCATGACTTCACAAATAGCATGACTTCATTTTCAGCAAATCACATTTGTTTTGGATTTACTATTCCCTTCAAAGCAGTGTATGTTCTTTTCAAATTAAAAGTGCTTCACTATGACATAGAAGAACCTTTTTTTGTCTAAATAGTTCATGAAGAACCTTCACAAAAGGTTCTTTGTGGCAAAAGACGGTTCTTCAGATTAAAACAAGGTAAGAAAGAGACAATTCTTTATTTGTTTATGGTTCTTTGTGCAACCAAAAATAGTTATTTTATGGCATTGCTGTGAAGAACCTTTTAAGCTCAATTATCATGTCAATATTCACAACGTGTCATTTTGGAGGAAAAGTCAAACAAACAGTTATAGCTGTTATTATTATATAGATTAAAATTGTCAGTTGTGGGTAATGTCATGTTTTTAACCTGATTTAGTCTAGGATAAGAACCCAAACAAAGGTGACTTTCAGGGCTGCTGATAATGTCGGGCAGTTTAACCTCTTGTCCTCGACCAAGGACACCGGATCGAACAGTAAACCAGTCATTGAAATGTGACTTTTATAGCCTTTAAAGTCATAAAACAGCCTTCTGAACGCACCTTACACTGTATTCCCAAATGGTGTAGCTTCATCTTCCTTCCAAAAGATGTCACTTTAGCTCTTTAAAGCTCTATAACTCAGGCTAATGTGCTTTATTTGCCACACGATAATCGATCATATATATTTCAGCCAGTAATACTATCAGTTTTGATTGCTTATATTTAGTAAAATATGATTCTTAACAGCGCTTTTGCTTTTTTAGTTTATGCAGTAGTTTGGCCTCTTTGAATAAAATGGATAGGTTAATTAAAAGACTAATTATAGAAAAGAAAAATTACATAGTGAGACTATTTTTTTCTGGTGAGCTCTGTTTCACAAGAGATCTCGACAATGTCCCAAACCGAGATTTCTGCAATCAAAATGCAAATTGTCAATAACATGTCAGAAACATCTCTCATCAAATTCTCCTTATTGTCACCAAGCCAGCAGAGGGAGCTCTTACCTCTGGGTGATCTGCGATCACTCCCTCTGCTGCTACTTCCTGTCA
>NC_056705.1:41296450-41302835 GCF_018831695.1 Puntigrus tetrazona | reverse complement strand
TAGACATGGTGGTGCTCACTCCCCATATCGCAATATATTTTGCATAAAAATCAAATATTGCAATGTGAATTTTTTCCAATATCGTGCAGGTCCTCAAACCAGTCACGTGGCTGAAAGCTATGGGTTGGTGAAAAATTATGTGAAGAAGAGTTTAATGAGGAAGCACAGTGAGAAGACAATCACAACACATCAAATGATCATAGCACAGCTAACTGACTGCAGATCATATCAATCTCATATCATAAGAGTGTGATATAACAATGAGATGTTTGTTCCTCCTTGTCAGGGTGTTCGCTTTGATCCGGATATTCCCCAGACTTTGCGGCTGGAGTTTGCCAAAGCCAATACTAAGATGGCCAAGAGTAAACTAATAGGAATTCCAAACCCATCGCCATCCAGACAGAGTCCTGGCCCGTCCTGTGTCAGTCGAGAGCCCTGTAAGTAAAACACACACACACACAATCAAGCATTTGTCTAACTATATCTAGACCTGATCTCTTAAAAACTCTCTAAAATCTTAGCTAATATGACTACAGACTTACCCAAACTCCCAGATAACTTGTAACCACAAAACATTCTGCAGATCTCAGATCTGTCTACTGACTTCCAAAGCATTTTCCCCCCTGTCAGGATGAACCAGGGAGTTCACCATGCAATGGTAGCACGATTGAGTTAATATTCATGCGGTACAGCCAGATTTTGGATTAGCTCAAATCATCTGTGCTGCTGTCCACAAGGACACAGTGGTTCTACTCAGACACATTTGTATGGGTTTAAGGTACAATGCGTTGCGTGGCTGAACTCACATTTGGCCTGGTGTTTGTGCAGATGAGCTGACCATTCCCGCGCTGTACGCCAGCAGTCCCGAGGTGTGGCCGTCTTACTCGCTGTACCCTACTGAGCTGCCTCCGCCAGCATACGCTTACAGTTCCTCGCTGCACGCACAGGTAATGTACCTGTCGGCATTAAAAAAGCTGTGATTCCCACAAACACAAGGGTCGTAAACATGTAGCATTGAGAATGCTGCTGAATTAAAGGGGACATCGATGCCTATTTTCCAAAGTTGGTATGATCTTTTTGCCAAAACAGCTCTATTTACAGCGAGCTATTTCAGTACATGTCCATTTAAATGCTAATGAGCTACAGCTCTCCCCACCCCTTGCTTTTGTTTTTTGTGTTTTTGTTGGCGTGATACCATCAAAAACAAAGCTAATCCACTGCCTCCTCAATGGCTCTCATGTAAGGACAAAATGAAGACTTGCTTGTTTACTGTTAAATTTAAGCTACAAACACCTTCATTACTTCTGAGACCGTAGATGTGTTCAGAGTTTGACATCAAAGTACATACAGAGCGATTCAAAGTCATCTGCTCTCTATCGCTATAACTTTGATGCAAAACACAGATATGCTGATAATTTCCAACTCATTTTGCCAATGCTAATACCTATATCCTTTATTTCATAAACGGCACAACAAAGGATTAAATACTATTCACCCTCTGTTCCTCAAGTTGGTGAGCTGCTAACCTGTGCATGTGAACAGAAATGTTGATGCAGATGATCTGACTCCAGTTTTTTTTGTGTCAGATTCGCTGGCTGCCGAACACAGACGTGACCAATCAGGGCTGGAAGAGCCGACAGTTCTGTTGACGTCTATATGTGAGTATGACAGAGTATGATAGAGTCGCTGTAATACCCATGTCATTAACACATTTGAGTCCTCATAAACCATACATTCAGAGACACACTTACACACACAGAGTAAACACAAGATTTGTAAATGACATGTCTGTGGAAAACAACAGTAAAACACCTTAAGCTCTCCTCCTAAATAATATCAAGATCATGGCTGTAACCGAATCTTGTTTTTTTCGAGATGTTCTTTTGACATTTAAATCAGGAAATACTGGTGCTCAGTGAGAAGATACCAAACAGATCTTAGTGAGGAGCTGAAGGAGCTCTGTGTGTTTATGGTGTTTCAAAACAGTTTCATGTTTTTCAGTCTGCAGGTGCACCGGTGACACAGACGACGTTCTCATCTTTTCTTTCTTTCACCGTTCATCTGCATTTTTCTCCAATCTGTCTTCTGGCAGATACAGATACATGAAACAAGAAAAAAGAAACAAAAAGTGAGTGACTGTCATAACATTCTGTCAGCTGTGAGGTCATGAAATGAGCGATGTAGGAAATACTAGTCAGTTTAGTGTCATAAATATAAGGGCTTATTTACACCTGGTAAGTTCATGCATTTTCTCTGATCGAATTTGTCATATTTGATTTGATCTGATTTGTCAAAACGGTTTTATTTACACTTTACGTAAGAAGTTACTCCATCCAGTTTTTTTATATCAACTATGCATTCCATTAGTTTCTCAATTTGGTGAGAATCATCGGGATGCAAAGAAATAAAAGCTGAGTATCACCAGCATAACAGTGAAAGCTAACACCATGTGAAAGGCTAACATGTAAAGTGAGATAAGTAACAGCCCTAGTACTGAGTGTTGGACACTTGTGATAGATATGATAACTTTTTATTCACTGCTTTGAATTTGTGGCGAAATTCACCTTTATCAATAAAAAGTGTTTCTGTCTCTGCACTAATGATAAAACAATGAAGGAAATTACAAATATTTGATGTTAAAGTCCATGAATGAGATGACTTCTAGTTTGTCACTGTTTTTAATCGTCTTTACTGTTTGATCTCAGGCTGCTGTGAACAACAGGACAATCAGAACCTCCACAAGAACAGACCTCGTCCTCATCCTCAAATCTTCTCTTCTCTTACATTGTGAAGTTTATTGTAGTTGATCTTATGTATGATTTATAATTATTTAAGATGTTATTCTTATTGGTTCAATCAGTAATTACTGTAAGTTTTGATGGGGTTGATGCATGATGGCTTGCCAAAAAGATCTCAATATTTACACATTTTTAGATATCAAATTGCATATTCTCTTTTTTAATCATTATCATCATTATTATTATTATTCTTAAGGAGCAAAATAAGTATTTTTATAATGAATGAAATGAAACGTTTTCAGTGCCATTTTAGTGTAACTTCGGTAGCACTTTATTTTACAGTCCTGTTCCTCATGTGCATACTATGTTCTTATCATAGTAATTACAATAACTAATTAATCACTAGATACTAACCATGAACCTCTTCACCCATCTCTACCCCAAGTAGTTACCTTATAACTTTTTTCGGTAAGTACACAGTAAGTGCACATACCATAAAATAAAGTGCAGCCGTAATTTCAATATGTCGTTTCTTATATGTACAATTTTTTTTTGATTGCTATGAATGTTTTATTAAGCTTTCTTAAGCCTGCTTAAATCATTAAAAACACCTTGTGAGAAATGTTTGAAGTCAGACTGAGAGATTTGTTTAATGTTTAAATATAGTTAAAAAAAAGTTTGTCCCATTTAGATGTACTAATAATAGAAAATATATTTGACCATCAAAAGTATTTCTGGAGCAGCATTTCTGCAGGCAGGAGTGTGTACACACACACACACACACACACACACACAGACACCTGAGTTAAATAATCTGTCCATCAGTGATATATTTAATAGAACGAGATAAACCAAGAAAGAGAACCTCATAAACATGAGAAAAGGGTAAAGGAAAACATGCTACCTTTTTAGCAAAGACAACGACATACAAACACTAAAGATGGGTGCTTTAGTTTGAATAGTGCTTTATGGTTGTTGATTGTCAGTCTACACGAACATGATGATCATGTCACACTGGGGTCTCAATGTTTGTTAATGTCAAAATGTACGACAGTCAAGATGAGTTAAAAACAGTTGAGCTACATTACATGCGAGATGAGATGATGGCTATCATGACAAGTATATGAATAGTGGTAATACTGGCATATTTATGCACGCTTGGATTATAAGAATATTTTAGAATTTTCAAAATTTGTCTCAGACGACCAAATTGTGGAGAAATTCGCACCGTGTACTCAGGGCTTTAAGGCAAACCGGGGGAGGTATGTATAACAAAGTAACAAGAAGGAGTTAATGAATTAATGATTGGAAACTAACAAGGGAAGTCATGACAAGGTGGGCAAAGAAAGAAGGGAAAACAGGAGCTAAGGAAGATAACTGAAACAATTGGGTACAAGAACAAATTGAAATAAGTCATTGTACATTTGTTAAGGTATTAGAAATACATTACAAAGGTATCTACAATAAAGCCAGAGCCCTATAATGCAACCATTAAAGACACTACATGCACACAACCTAATTTTCTTTTCATTTCTATTGTTATATTTCAGCTGAAGTATGAAATTACAAGATTAATTAACATACACATCAATATAAGATGACGTTATTATTAAAGATGTTTAGTTATTATTGTGTGAATTGAGAATAAACACTGAAATACATATTTTCATTTTAATAAATAATTTAATTATTTTACTATGCTTAGCTATATCTTGTGATGCGAAAAACAAGAAAAGGCACTTACACTATAAAGCAGACCAAAGAAATCAAGCTTCAAATGTGACTCCGCCCACTGAGTGACGCGTCGACAACCCTGAAAATGAAATGTGGAGGAAATAAAAAAAGTTTTAGACAGGTGTGAAAAAAATGCTGTAAACAAAGAATGCTTTCAAAAAGTTTTAAATATTTATTTTCATAAATGAAAAAAAGCAGTGAATGAACAAAAGGGAAATCTAAATCAAATCAATATTTTGTCTGACCACCCTTTGCCTTCAAAAAAGCAGCAATTCTTCTACGTACACTTGCACACAGTTTTTGAAGGAACTCGGCTGGTAGGTTGTTCCAAACATTTTGGAGAACTAACCAGAGATCTTCTGTGGATGTAGGCTTGCTCACATCCTTCTGTCCCTGCATGTAATCCCAGACACACTCGATGATGTTGAGATCAGGGCTCTGTGGAGGTCATGCCATCACTTCCAGTACTTCTTGTTCTTCTTTTGGCTGAAGATAGTTCTTAATGACTTTGGCTGTATGTTTGGGGTCATTGTCCTGCAGAATAAATTTGGGGCCAATCATATGCCTCCCTGATGGTACTGCATGATGGATTAGTATCTGCCTGTATTTCTCAGCATCAAAACTAATCCTGACCAAATCTCCACAATGCTTCACTGTTGCCTGCAGACACTCATTATTGTAAAACTCTCCAGCCCTTCGACGAACAAACCGTCTTCTGCTATAGCCAAATATTTAAACTTTTGACTCATCAGTCCAGAGCACCTGCTGCCATTTTTTCGCCCCCTAGTTCCTTGTTTTCATGCATACTTGAGTCGCTTGGCCTTGTTCCCATGACTGAGGTATGGCTTTTTGGCTGCAACTCTACCATGAAGACCACTTCTGGCCAGACTTCTCCGGACAGTAGATGGGATTACCTGGGTCCCACTGGTTTCTGCCAGTTCTGAGCTGATGGCACTGCTGGACATCTTCTGATTTCAAAGAGTAATAAGCTTGATGTGTCTTTCTGCTGTACTACATTTCCTTTACCAACCACAGCTTCTGGAATCCTTAATGTTTCTTTGTTCTTCATCAAAAGAGCTTGAACAGTATCTTAAAACCCCAGTCTGCTTTAAAATCTTTGTCTGAGAGAGACTTTGTTGATGCAGTTGAACTACCTTGTGTCTTGTTGCTTTACTCAATCTTGTCATGAGATGAAACTGTCTTTCACAACCTCACCTCAGTAGCAGAGTTTGTCTGTTCCTCATTCAGTTTCAAGTCTCCTACACAGCTGCTTCTGTTTTAGTTCATGACTGGGTTTCAACCTACATGTGACATTGATGGTCATTAGCACCTGTTTGGTGTAAATGGTTGATCATACACCTGACTATAATCAAACAAAATCCCAGACTTTGTGCAAGTGTGCCAACAATGTTTCCTCAGGTGAGTGGATGCTCCACAGTCTCTGACATTGTCCCTCTTGCAAGAGCTGCTGTATAAGGGATGCTCCCCATCCACGCTCAAGGTCTATGTAGCAGCCATTGCAGCTTTCCATGCTCCTATAGCTGGCCAGATGGTGGGCAGGAACAACTTGGTTGTTAGTTTTTCGGGCTGAACCCACCTTATCCCCTCACTGTCCCTGTATAGAATCGGCCCACTGTTTTGAGCATTCCCTTTCAAGCCGATACAATCAACTGACCTTCGACCCGTCACTAAAATCGGCACTGCTTCTCACCTTAGCATCGTTCAAGTGAATTGGAGACTTGCAAGCAATCTCTGTGAACACTACCTGTCTTGGTTTCAGTCCCAGCACTTTAATGTTGCTTTGAAGCCAAGGCATGGTTATGCACCTAAGGTGCTCTCCACTACATTCAGAGCACAGGTCATTTCACTCTCTGCACCGTCAGGCAATTGAGAATTTACATTGAGCATTCTGC
>NC_056705.1:41266450-41291450 GCF_018831695.1 Puntigrus tetrazona | reverse complement strand
GGCCCTTGAGAAGTGCAGGAAGAAGGTGATTACGTGGTAAATCAAGGTAAATCCACACTTCCACATTTAAATGACCTGCTATTGTTTTACTTTGCATCCTGCAGAGAGAATAAGACTTATCATAAACAGCATACAACTGAGATATGACTCCCACAACTTTATTGTCAGTGTTTTTAGGATTTTTGACTCTTTGGAGTTTTAGAAAAGCAAGCTTTAAAGTCTTTGTGCTCCCCGTTTTGTTATTCTCAAGGTTAAGATTTGAATCAGAGCAACATAAGGGCCTTTTCATTAGCGATATTAAACAAACTCTGTGGTCACTGAAGTCATGGAGAGCCACGATGTGTAAAATAGACATGCAAGTAGAGATGGAGGCAAAAGATCATGGTTTTGGAGTATAACAGATTGCTAAACAGATTGTTTTCTGGAAAATCTTTGTTCTTCTGAAAAACCGCACATCATACAGCAGTGTGTACAACTGCATCTTAAACACACTGTGATGGAACAGAGATGACAGACATTTTTAGTGTGTTAAACTTTGTATATTAATTATTACCTTATCTGGCAATCAAAAAGTGATTTTGATAATAAGAAAAATAACAACAGAAAGTGTTGTTGTTTGAAAAAAAGGTTTGACTTCTAAGTATATAATTTCTGCTCTTACGGCATTATTCTGGCCTCTTTCTCCTCAAAGATCAGCAGTGTGAAGTGCGTCAGATGAAGAGCTGAAAGTACAGCAGGAAAAACACAACACGACTTTACAGAGATCTGTCTTTCTCTCCTGAAACAGTGTTTTTGGAAGAAGAAACTGCACCAGGTAAGACGAGCTGAGGCCATGCAGACACAATTAAACTAAGCCTAAACTCTAAAGTAAATTCTAAGTATTAAACATCATAAAGCAAAATAGCAACATGCTAAAAAACCCCTCTGAACGCTTCTATAGATCAACTATAGATCAACACACTGGCATACTGTCCACTGGCTTTTCACACATTTTTTTCTTTAGAGCAAGAAAAATATCTCTCTGTATATTTTTAACTAATAATATGAACTAAAAATATAAACTCTATGTTTCAAAAAGAAAGCGGGCCTGGTAACTTCATGCAACGCTGTTTATATTCTTGAACGCACATTCACCAGAGTTGCTTAATCCTGACGATTAAAGGAAACAAAAGCAGCATTGACAGGAATCTGCTCCGAATGGAGCATAAGACGTTAACAATACAAGACGTTAGCGGCAGAGGATCCAGCAAACGTTCATCAGCCGGGAAGCAGAACACTTCAGAAGAGCTGTAATCTCCTCTTTGTCACTTTTGTCTTTTCCTTGTTTGTTTCTCCCTGGTTTTTCTCAGCAGTGGGTTTGTACTCTGTCATTATCTCATGACCTTTGGCCCCCGGCTGACCCTGCCCTGACCCGAGTCAAAGTATTTGTAAGAATCTTATACAGCTCCAAAAAACTGATGTGACTCTTTTACATTCAGACATCTGATATTTCCTGACTGAATCAGACTCATGTTACAGTGAGACTCACAAACACAAACCTGACAGCCGTCCACATACACATCTCATCTGGAGCTTGAGCTGAAAGCAGCTGAAAGAAAAAGATATTTAACACCCTGTAATTCTGTCCTGAGGACACACACACACACACACACACACACAAGTTCAGGTTAATTGTACACTGAACAAAACAAAAGCATGGATAGTTAAATAAATATATAAATGTAATAAATAAAATATTTAGCAAACCACTGAAAGTTTTTAGGGTTAGTTCCTAACGTGATTCCTCATCAATGTACTCATTGACTTCTGTGTATAAACACTAACGCATTTTGTTTAAATTATATACCCTCTGTTACAAAACTACATAAACCACATGAATGAAATAGCCCCAGTTATGTTCAGTCTCGTTTATAAAAGTAGTTTGCATTGTAGTAAACCTGTTACCTGTGATATCCTTTAAGGCTGTTTATTCTTTTAATCTCTTGTTTCTTCTTCGTGCATTTATTTGCATTTGATTTAACAGCCACGGTATTGTTTCTGGCCACTTTTTCAGAATTTTTCTGCATATTTGCTGCTTTTCAAATTAGAGCTGAAAATAGCTTCAAACATCTGTCTTTTCAGCTTATTCCTCATTCACTGCCACTTACAACATAGTTTTTCTTCCTTTTGTGCTGAGAGGGGAGACATAAAACCATCCGTCATGCTGAGGTGTCTTGTATCGCAAGAAATCAACATATCAGTGATGTGTATTTGTCCCTGGACAGGCAGAGGTGCAGCATGATAATGATACTAAAGTATCCTCTGCCTTGTAATGCCATAAAGATCCATGAAAATTGCATTTATTTTTAAGTGGGCCCAGTACTAAGCCCTGTGGAACACCGTTGGGTTTATTCTGTTGAACAGGTGGATTCTGTCTAATGATATCTGGTATGTTTAGTTATACAAAGTGAATGTAAATAAACCGCACAACCAAACCTCATTCTTGTTTTGAACATTGTCTGAACATTCTGTTTAAACCGAGGTCTTCGGTGCGGGAGATAGGTGCTCTTAGATCCATGCCCTCTAAGCCCCTTTCACACAGACATAAAATACATAGGTAATGTGTTTCAGCAATTGTTTCCGGATCTTTAGATTTGCTTCGTTCTCACTGCCAGTGATTTCCCACAATGACATGTGACGTCATATGTGTAATGTACAAGTTCCACTCAGCAGGCAAACAATCTTGGCTCCAGGGCAGATACCGAGGAGCTTCATGGTCTCTGCTGCAGGCCAGTTTGCACACATTTTTGTTGATTTTCATTTTTTTTAGGTGAACGCCGTTCTCCGAGTTTAAAACACAGACTTTTGTTCTCACAGAGCTCTTTCCGGGACTGAATGTCGCAGAATCTTATGAAGTTGCTTTATTTCAAAAAGGGATGTATATGTCACTTTTTCTTATTTTATTGTTGATTTCAGAAAATTACCTTCACCTCTCGCTGCCTGCAGAAAATACAAAATATCTTAAAGGACCCGTTTCACCCTGCACATCATTTATTTGAATCGTTACATGTCTATCAAAACATACACCACGGCATTCATGAACAGTTTTTATGCTAAAGCCATATTGAACAATAATCTGAAAGCACATTTTTGACATGTGTGGAGAACCTGTCCTTATATTGAGCATGGAGCACTTCATTTAGTAAATGTTGTTGTTAAATAATATTTAGCTGGATAATTTTGTTAGACGTAATGTCTAATGACAATAATCGTTTGAATCTGAGAAGTATATATAAAATTAAATGTTCCAGTATAAAAGAAAAGATTATTACCTGTTAGATTTATTTACTGTTACCCACATGTAGTCCATTCGAGCTCAGAACAGACATGTTTCTCATAGTGTGATGGTAGCGATCTTTCAGGAAAACACAGGAATTAACCCAGCTGTTTACACTACCTGAAAGAAAAACATGTTTCGCATGAGCGCGCTGATACGAGCTGCCTCTCAGACAGTTCGACTCCTGCGGCTGTCTCACAGTCACCTGAGTGTGAAGAGATCATTAACAAGACAACATGTATCCAGTTTGACAGGCCATAGACACCCTGTGATGGTTCAGGATCTTAGGCCTTTGTTGGCCTTTGACAAGGAAGTTCTTGAAAACGCTGCTTGAAAAGGTGAAAAACTCATATGTGTTAAAAGTGGACAGTGACTACGACACAAATTCTATTTACTGTGAATGAAAGAGGTGCGTTTGCGTGACGTTTTGAATGAGCCTGTAAACGGGAATGTTTGGTGAGAGACAGGCATCTCAGTGTAGCTGCTTGGAAAAGAAACAATATCTTTAATCTTGATTTGACCATGAGAATCAGGACAAACAAACACTCTCAACTTTATCTGAGCTGTTTTTTGCTAGTGTGTTTCATCTAATCCTTCTGCCAGAACTGTGATACTTCAGCTGATAACTGTAGCTCTCTGGCAGGCTCTTTATTCCAGCCTTTATTGTTTGTGTGATAGAAACATGGTGCTTTCCCATAACATACAGCAGGAGCCACAGAGATTAACTTCACTGACATGTCTCTTTTAGTGTGCCTTATCTGATAGTATTGCTGATTGTCTCTCTTTATCTTTGTTTTAATTCCTTCATATTGTCATGTGTAAATATCTGGCAGGAACAGTTACAGGTTCCTCATAAAAAAGGTTTTGTGTAAACAAAATTCCCCAGTTGTGAAATAATTAATGATATGAAACTTTACGTTTTGACATCTTCTTCTCTCTGAATCCTCTGTGTGTGTGTGTGGATGAGGTGTGTGGATGAGTCTTTTGTGGTAGTTGTGGATGAGGCTCTTTATCTTCTCAGATGATAAAGCTGCCCATTTTTCTTTGCAAAAAAACCTCCAGTTCCTCTAAATTCTTGGACTGTCTTGCATGAACTGCACACATTTGAGATCTCCTCAAAATGGCTCAATGATATTGAGGTCACCCCAGAACCTTTAATTTATTCTACTGTAGCCACTGACAGGTCCACCTGGCCTTGTGTTTTGGATCATTGTCTTGTTACTGCAAGTATGTGTACCCAACAAAGCAGGCAAAAGATGGCAAAGAACCAAACTACATCTGTGACAAAATGGAGATAAAAACCACAGAAACTTTTGGGGAAACCAGGCTCAGTCAGGGAAGCCAATTCTGCTCTGAAACTAGAGCTTATTTTTTAGTTTAATTTTAAGCACATCTATGTCAGATTTTGTAATGGACTTTTTGTGTGAATGTGTGTGAGAAAGAGAGAGAGAGAGAGAGAGAAAGTGTGTCTCATTCCCATGATCTGTATCTGTAGCTCATTTAGGTGTTCTGGTCTCCGTTGATGATCAGGGCTGTAGACATCAAGGGCACTTAAAAAGGACACTCATGAGCACCTTTTGAAAGATAAAATGATGGCAGTGTTTCCTTAACCCTGTTCCTGGAGGCCAACACTACACATTTTCCAACATTTCCTAATCAAGCACACAACTCACCAGCTTGTTAGTAGAGACTCCAGGACTCCAGCAATATATTAATCAGTTAAGGGAGACATCCAAAATGTGCACTGTTGGTGTTCCTGTTCCCTGGATCAGGGGTGTCCTTTTGGAGTGTTTGGCTCAACAAACCTCCCTTGAATTTAAGGAATTTAAGTGGTTTATTTGGTGTCTTACTCAGAAATTAAAGATGCTGCAAATATATATATATATATATATATATGCAATATATATATATATATATATATATATATATATATATATATATATCATCGATTATATAAAACTCATTGATTCTTAACTGTTGACTACACTTGGCTCTCGTTGGCTCTTTTCTGAATTCTGGTGGTGACTGTATCATCCTAAAAAGCTGCAAACAGTCAGAGACCCCTGCATTGACCCCCATCACAGCCGCAGAAAGAAATCCATTAGTATCTGTGTCTGAGCAGCTGTTTAACTCAGCACCTCACCCTCGACTCATTCTCCGTCACGGACTCTTAGCGTGAGCTGAAGAACATGCTTGTAGGTCTGAGTGTTGAACTACACAAATCATCCTTTTAGTTTAAAAACAAATCTACAGTGCAAAATCAAATAAAAAATATAGTAGTACAAAGTGTATAACTGAATGAAATAATAAAAAAACACATATCATTCTCAGTGAAGATATTAAGTCAATATTAAGTATGTGTGTGTGTGTGGGGGTCATGAATTCAGGCTGTGCATTATTAAATACTTCTTTTAGGAAAATCATGCAATTCATGGCAGTCTTTGTGATGTGATGCTAAAACTGTGAAGAATTGAATGAAGAAACCTTAAAAGGTGTTGTCATAGTGATTACATACATTTATTACATTTATTTAAATTTCTTCAACAGCAAAAGGAAATGTCTTAATATCTTTAAAATGCATTGTCCTAAATTCTTAGATTTTTTTACACATGCAGAACATGCCTTTCTGAGGAAACATGATCGGTTTTATGAAAGTTTGACAATTAAGGCAGCGACAGCAAATTAAAAAAGCACCCCAGTGGTTCAAACCAAACCAAAGCAAACCATACCAAACCACCAGTTCAGTTTCAGTCAGCTGTCAAGGTTTTCACTGGGGATCTGTCTGTCTCTAGGTGTCCTGGTCTCCACTGATTTTACAGGACTGTAGACATCATCTCTATGTGCTGATCCACCATCTGATCTGGATACAGACTGGATGGCCTTGGAATGAGAAAAAAACAGACTAATATTAGCTTAGATACCATTCTTTCTATGATGTATATGAGTAAATTGTGTGTTATGTGGAATATTCCCCGTTCTGATCTAATTAATGTAGCCTAACAATCCAATCGGATTTCAATATTAGAAGTGTATTAGTGTGTTATCTTTAAGCCAGGCTAAAGAGATGGGTCTTTAATCTAGATATAAACAGACAGAGTGTGTCTGCCTCCCGAACAGTGTTAGGGAGATTATTCCAGAATTTGGGTGCTAAAAAGGAAAAAGATCAGCCATCTGTAGTCGATTTTGATATCCTAGGTATTATATGGCCATAGTTTTGAGAACACAGTGAATGTGGAGGACTATAATGTGATAAAAGCTCACTCAAGTTCTCGGGCCACATTTGTGCCACAAGAGCTGACTGTAATTAACAAGAACTCCACACTTCAATTGTGATTAATTTGATACATCGTTATTCACTGATACAAACTGACGGTGGTTGGAACTTGTTTCCTTTAAAACACAAATCTTGTGTAATCCCAGCCTGTAATCTTTTTTAAACATTTAAAACATTCATCAAATGAAACAAATCATGTTTGATTATGACAATATTTCCACAGATGGTTAAAATATGAAAAAGAAAGAACTTGAGGAAGACCTCATGTAAGTAAAAAGACCAATCACTCACTCTGACTAACTTTAAATATCAAGATATAATTAATAAAGTTCAAATCTCTGAGTTTGACCAGGGCAGATTAATGATGATAAACACTTTTATCTTTCAATAGTTTTTGTGTTGTAGTTTTTAGTCTGTCTCACTTCTCATCTGGTGGTCTTGAGGACAGATGCAGATCCATCAGGGACCCTCACGTGTCTCCTGCTTCAGTGAGAATGAAAGACAGCGAGGGCGTCTGTCCGTGACTAAGTGAACATTTTTAAAAGCTTCTGGTCAAGAGCAGCTCATGGTCAACATGATGTTTAAAGAGTCTCAAGAGGACCAACAAAATCACCTCGAAATGACTCGAGTTAGAGAGATGTCATGTTTTCTAGAAGTGTATTCAAAGAATGAAGCAACTATTTTTAATTTCTCTGTAAAATCACACACACACACGCACAAGCACACACACACGCGCACACACACACACACACACAAGCACACACACACACGCACACACACACACACACACACACACGCACACTCCTGCTATAGTGGCTCTCTGTTGCTCATCCGTGTAGAAAGGCAGCATGTGCTCAGATAAGATCCGTAGTTCTCCGATAAGACGCAGATGGAGAAGCTGTGGATGAAATGATAAGATCCTCCTTTCTCTTCTTTTCTGCTGCTCTCCCAGAAGAACAAGCGGGCATCTCTCTGAACAAGTGAGCACAAATACCAGGAAAATTTGTTCTGGAGCATCGACTGTCCAACTGGCTCAGATCATTCCTGTGATTGAAAGACACCAAAGACGAGTGAAAAAGAGAAATAGAACAAACTAAACTGAGTTTGACTCCATATGACAGACACATACTATACATATTAATTAGCTTTTTTGAAGAGATTAGAGAGTATGTTGCACATGTTGGGAAGGTGCTGGATACAGTGTGGGAAACACAAAAATACTGAAAAAAAGGCCTGAAAAGTAGTGAAGGTGTTTTCTTATTAATAAATTGATACTGAATTTATACACATAATAACTTTATTCTATAACTAATGTTTTTTCAACTCAAAAGAGTGTTTATAGTAATGTACATCATTCTTCAGATGAATGATAATAATGCAGTTATTTTTCTTGAACAGAAACACTGAGATAAACTCATAATCAAGTGAAGATCACAGGAAGAGGAATCATTTAAAGTTAAACGATGCATGTTGCATTAATAGAGTAATGCTGATTTCAAGCTCTCTTTAAAGGCACACTATGTAAGATTTTTGTAATGAAATATCCCAAAACCAATTTTATGCAGTTGTGTACTTAAGTTATCTCAAAAGTTCTCTAGGATTTGTAAATTTTATTTTTTTTTAATTGCTAATAAGTGTTTTCCATTACTTAAAGTACTTTTTCTAAACTCTTAATACAGAAACACACCAACATCACACAAAACAGAACATTTTCTGGATAAAACCATATTTTGTTAAATAAATACAAAACTCTACATTTCAAAATATCTAAAACTGAATGAGTCATTACTATAGAATGCACAATAGAAATAAATGGGTATCTTTGCAGTGGATGGGGGCTGGATACGGATGACATGATGGCATAACATAAAAAATAAAAACAGTGATTGTGACCACTTGTTTATGTCTTGCGATTCAGACTTTATCAGAGTTATAATGAAATATTGTAAATTCACAATTGCCTGAAAAACAGTCAGAATTCTAGGATAAAGTCATAACTACCTTTTACTCTTTCTATTCCATAATAATCTTTCATATGTTCCACATGCGCACATGCGCCCTAATCATGATCTGTTTAGGCTCCTCTTATGTTGAATGTCTTCTGATGAATGTCACTTTTTGACAGAATTTATTGCACGACATCAGAAAAACTGTCCCAAAATACACATTCCAGATATAACTTCAGTATTGGATACAATTTTGAAGTGAATCGTCATTAACTTTGTCTCTTTATATATTAATAAATGTGTGTGAGTGTGAGGGGCGTGTCGGTGTCGTGTTTCTCTTTTGTCACCTGCAGCATTAAATCTTTGCCTCATTCCCCTGCAGCAGCAGAAGCCTTCTCTCTCTCTCTCTATCACACACACACACACACAAGCCCTCTCTCTCTCTCTCTCTCACACACACACACACACACACACACACACACACACACACACAAACCCTCTCTCTCTCTCACACACACACACACACACACCCGAGCAGTGATGGAGTCCAGCAGCGGGCGCTTCTCGCTCCTCTCGCCGCACGCGGCGCTCTTCTTGCGGCCGGAGGACAGGAGTTTCCCGCGCAGCCCGAAGTGCGCGCGCTGCAGGAATCACGGCGTGGTTTCCGCTCTGAAGGGCCACAAGCGCTTCTGCCGCTGGCGCGACTGCGCGTGCGTCAAGTGCGCGTTGATCGCGGAGAGGCAGCGCGTCATGGCGGCACAGGTGGCGCTGAGGAGGCAGCAGGCGCAGGAGGAGCTGCAGATGATCTATCCGGCGTCAGGAGCGAGCGAGGGCGGCCTGAGCGTCTCCAGTGCGCCGCTGATCTCCGCCGCTCCGCCGTCGTTTGACGTGTTCAGAGACGGTAGGAGCTCTCTTTGGCTGATTACAATGCGTGCTGTTTTTGTTTAAACGAATTAATCCGATAGAATTAGTCGGTTTAACAATTCATATTGAATGCATTTAATGTGTTTATTGTTTTTGGGTCAGTGTAGATATTACTGTGCATTTAAAATGAAATACGATTATAAAAATAGATTCATAAACCTATACTCCTCTATAGCTACTATAAATAGTAACGAGGCAGAGAGGTTTGTAGCGATGTATTTCAGCATTACAGAGATCAGTGAGCACTTAGACTGAAAAAAAAAACAAACAGACCATGACAGATTTTAATGCAAACACTGCAAACCTTTAACTTTTAACCATTAACACGGTTTCCTGTAGTGTTTTGGGACATTAGGATTTACTGATTTAAATCAAAGGTGATCATTTATCAGCAGACCCACTGGGTCCATTACAGTTTCCATTAAAATCAATACAAATTCTATTATAGCCAGTAAATCCTGTGATGCTGTCTATGCTTTTTTTCTACTCTGATGCTATTATTGTTTTATTTCTGTAGAGAAGAGCTTAAAGAACCACGCTGTGTTCAGCAGACAGGGTTTGTTCAGTCCAGAGAAGAGTGACCCGCTGAAGGACCGCGTGTCTCCTGGACCGGACGTCCTCCGGAGTCCCCTGAGCTCTTCGGAGCTGGAGCCCGGCGGCGGCTCACAGAAACCCGGAGAAGAGCGGTCCGGAGCGAGCGGCCGAGGGGTGCTGAGCAGGATCTTCCCCGGCGTCCAGCGAGACGCTCTGGACACGGCTCTGGAAGCTGCTTCTGGAGACGTGGTGAGGGCCATCGAGCTGCTGCTGGGTTCTCCGGACGGTTCTCGGGACCCGGGCTCCAGATCGGCCTTCTCTCCGCTCCACGCCTCCTCTTCGAACTCCTTCGGCCCCGGGCTGGCCCTCTCTCCGCTGCGCCTCGCTTACTCAACACCCGGCTTCTTTCCTCCGTACCTGACCTCGGGGCTGGTCCCGGCCCTGTCCCTGCGGCCCCCAGCAGACTATCCGCTCCCCAGGGCCCTGCGGGACCTTCCTTACCCCAAAGACTCTTTCAGTCCCACGCTGTTTTACTCCAGCCTCGGCCAACACAAATAACCCTGGCCTCTCTCTCTCTCTTAATGTCTTAACTCTCACCCGTGTAATAAATCTTGATCTGATCGTGACAAACTATATATAGCTGGTAAAGGCCTAAGACTCCTAAGATATTTTACTACTGTTTCGCTAAACTTTATGCAGGAACAGTAATATATTAATTTATGACAGATTTATGCACTTCAAAAATCTACATCATAACAGGGAAAAGGGCAAAGAAAAAATGATTCCTATCATGTTTAAGAAATCATCATAAATTATATATCAGTTCAAAGCTTCAAACCTCAGAAGCAGACATTGCCTTACCATAGAAAGGGTATATCAGAAGCATATTACTAAACGTTCATGAATACTAAGAGTTTAGGTTTGGATAGTTCACACGTCTGGGTCTGACACATAAAGGGTTAAACTAGTTCAGGTAAAGTTCAGGTGGTTTGATATCAGATCAAGGAAGTATTTACAGACCTGTACACAGAATTTTCTACATTATTTTTGTAAAATGTATATTTTTATGCATATCTGAGAAAGGCAGTTTTTTTTTAATAAACCTTGAAAACTAAGAAAGCTACATCAAGCCTGTTTGAAGTCAAATCATCTGAAAATAAATAAATGAATAATGAATTATTATGAATTATTATAATGAATGATTAGTATTTGTCTTTAGTGAAAGATTTGAAACATTAGAGGATCAGTGATCATCAAACAGACTTTGATCTAAAACACATGTGAACTAGTCTGAGCTCGTCTGGATTCTCATCTTAATTACTACTAAGACATTATTTCATGTATTTAACGTAAAATATCACAGAATGCTGAACAGTTCCATTGATTTAGGCTATTTATTTATTCTTTCTGTGAGCGAAAGAAGGACAAAATTAGTCTACTTTTACAGGATAAACTTTTTAATGTAGTGTAATGTTTTATTGAAACAAATATAAGAAATAAAATAACAGCCACACGCAGTCACCGTTATATAACACCCACTAAAAAAACTTTGTTATCAGCTAAAAATAAACTATAATCCTCACTGACAGAAACAAAATCTTAAATTGATGAAAATGTTTTTAATCAGAGTCTAGAGACGTTTGTTTCTTCTGTAATCATCCCTTCATCACACTTTGATCTGAAAATATGAAAAGATGTAGTTTAGGCTCACCATTGATATTTACCTTCATTGTTTTATTAATTTATATTTAATGACGCTTCACATCACTAATGAGAAATAGAATTAAACTAACAGCTTTACTGCAGCGACAATAGAAATCATGTGGAATTACTGAAGGCTCGGCCTTAAAATCTTAAAAACATTTTTTAGAGATAGATGAAGATATTGTGACCGTCATCATCCTCCTTCAGAGAAGCTCAGTTTCACTTCCTTCATGTTTTTTAATCTATATCTATATCTATATCTATATATATATATATATATATATATATATATCTATTCACTGAGCGCCACCTAGTGACTGAGAGCAGCATCTCAGTTATAAAGTCTGGAGAGAGATGCTTTACCTTGTTCTTTTAAACCTATTTAATATAATTTGGGCAAAATAAAGATAATTATATTATTAAGTTGCTTGGAATATTAGTAATAGTTTTCTTTAGTGAAATATATATATAATATATATATATTAAAAGGGATCAAGTGGCCCATTGTGATAGAACTAAACACACTTAATGAAAGAGAAAGTGTCTCTGGACTTCTTCTGACCGGAGATGGACTGAGTGTCCGAGGATCATTGAACCTGGTCTCATGAGATGTTGTGCTTTATTGTAGATTTCTCCGCAGTTTCAAAGAACTGGCTCTAAACACAGGTTCATCAGGACACATGAACGCTTTACACTGAAATAACTCTTCATTATGAAGGTTCAGATTGTTTCAGACTGTTGCTAAAAGTTGTAGAAACATGCCCTACCCCAGTCGTGCTGAATTCTGCTCTAATTAGTAATTAATTAGTAATTATGTTTATATCGCTACATTTCAGACTCAGTTCAGTGAGCTGGTGATGTTCTGATCTGCTCCACAAAACAAAACGGTCCTGGAAATATATGAAAATGGAGATATTTGATTTAACATCCAAAATAAAAGCCTTCAAATAAAATACATTTTTTGCTTTATTTGTTACATTTTTGTTATATATATATATACACACACACACTCATCCTAGGGACGTAAAACTAATCTAGATTAAACTATCAATGTTAAAGATGTGTATACATATATTTATATCGCCGTGTTATCAATCCACGACATAACTAGAAGGGTTTCTGTCTAAAGGCATGCAGTAATTCATCCCGATCACATTCAAAACGATTAAAACCCGAGCTACATCGTCTGGGATTCATCCGAGAAGTCCAGGAGCTGATTCAGGACATGAGCCAAGGCTGTCTTTATAATACAGAGAAACAAAGAACCCCATAAAACCTCACTACACATCAGGAGCAATCAGAGTTCAGAACGAGCTCTTGATTTACGTTAACAGCAATGTTTTACGTTAAACAGAAAATAACGTTATATCGAGTTTGTCTCTTTGTGTGAGAGTGTGGGTGGCTCTTAAAAGAGCCGTTGTGTTTGTGGAGACTGAAGGCGTTTATCCTCCGAAGCCGTACAAGGTGCGTCCCTGTCGTTTGAGCGCGTACACTACGTCCATGGCGGTGACGGTCTTTCTCTTGGCGTGCTCGGTGTAGGTGACGGCATCACGGATAACGTTCTCCAGGAAGACCTTCAACACCCCGCGGGTCTCCTCGTAGATCAGACCGGAGATACGCTTGACTCCGCCGCGGCGAGCGAGACGACGAATGGCGGGTTTGGTGATTCCTGGATGTTATCGCGCAGCACTTTACGGTGACGCTTAGCGCCTCCTTTCCCGAGTCCTTTACCGCCTTTGCCTCTTCCAGACATGATGGAGCGTTTTCTATCTCAGTCAAACGACAGAAACGAACATGAAAAGAGTGCGGCAAAGAAAGCCTTTACAGTCGCCTACAGGACCTAACTGAAACCAGCTCCGCGTCACATGACCCGCCCCTCCCCGCTAGTTCCAGCACGAACAACCCTAACCCTGGTTTAGTGGTATTTGCGTTTATTAATCCATGTTTTAAATTATTTATTTGACAGAAGGCACACAAGTAAACGGAGAGCTAGTAACATATATGTATATAGTTAACATTTACGAAAATTAATTAGAAGTATTTTGGCAGTATGGTTGTTTTTTTGTTTCATTTACTAGGACTCTGTCCCTGAAACAGTAAGGTTTATTTTGATGGTTTGTGAAAAAAAAACGCATCATGTTCATCTTGGAGCCATAGTTTATACACATTTTACCAATAATTTGCCAGTACTTTTCTAAGACTTTCTAAGGCAATATTCAAGACCTAATCTAATATTTTCAAATAAGAACGCACTTGTGCTCGAATTATAACACTAAGTGAAACTAACAACAGTTAACGCTATAGCCAAGTACTGGAAGATGTCTTAAACTTTCTGGCAGCTTTGAATGGGTTTCATTGACGTAGGATCCTGTATAAGATCAAGTCAACTTTACTTCGTTATATTGTGTGCTAGAGCGGAAAAGCGTCGTTCAGTGTAGTTGTGGCTCTTAAAAGAGCCTTTGGGGTGTGACGCAGCGGCGGGTTTAAGCGCGCTCTCCTCGGATGCGGCGGGCCAGCTGGATGTCTTTGGGCATGATGGTGACTCTCTTGGCGTGGATGGCGCACAGATTGGTGTCCTCAAACAGACCGACCAAATAAGCCTCGCTGGCCTCCTGCAGGGCCATGACGGCGGAGCTCTGGAAGCGCAGGTCCGTCTTGAAATCCTGCGCGATTTCTCGCACCAAGCGCTGGAAAGGCAGCTTGCGGATCAGCAGCTCGGTGGACTTCTGATAACGGCGGATCTCTCGGAGAGCCACGGTCCCGGGCCTGTAACGATGGGGCTTCTTGACGCCGCCGGTGGCCGGGGCGCTCTTTCGGGCGGCTTTAGTAGCGAGCTGCTTCCTCGGGGCTTTACCGCCGGTGGATTTACGAGCTGTCTGCTTGGTTCTCGCCATAACTGAGAGACACTTCCTTCTCTGTTCTAACACGTACAGAATAGGTTTTCAAACGTTCGCGTCTGCTTTTAAAGCGTCGACCGGCACGAGCTAATGATGTCATGACGTTCCGAGGCTTCTGATTGGCTGGTCTGTGACATCATGACGCGCATGACTGCCCAGCTTCTGTTTCGCTCAAACTGCGTTATTCTGTTTTTGATTTTATACATATTACTCACTAATGCATTCGACTTTATTTCCATAATAAAGTTATGTCAGCAAAACAAACGATACAGACAATACAATAACATTAAAAAGAGTTTCTCGTTGGTGACTGATAACAGCATTTAACAGTATTCTGTGGATCGTCCCAGGAGCAAATAAAAGTATACATCAAATATCTCATTAATGCGTGAAAGCATGGACTTTTATCGTGAGGAAAGATCTTGGTGCTTTCAGCAGGATCCTCATTAAATCATTGTAAGCAATCTGAAGTTTACTGAGGCCGTTGTGTTTATTTAAAGTCAGCATTATACAAACGATACGCTTTAAAAATGTTTGTCTTTGATCTGAATACATTTTTGCTTCAGCAGTGGCCTATTCACCTTCATTTATTTCGTTTTTAATGATGCTCTGTTTCAACTTAATTTTAGAAATGCGTTGCTTGCACTTATAAATAAAAATCCGGTTTTAAGATTTTAGTCATTTGGTTCTGCTTATCAGCTCAAAAATAATAATAATAACACTGCCACAATACAGTCAGCACGTTTCCCACTAATTTATTTCTGGGTTATGAAACATTTTATATATGGTTAGAAGAACTCTGAAAACTACACCGTCTCTAGCTCTTAACAGAGCTTAATTTTTTTCTTTAGGTAATACTTGGCTGGTTTGGTTTTTTCGGCCATAAGTTGAAGCAAGATGTAAGATAGGTTTCGTCGCACATCACACCATCGAAACAGCTCTCTCTCTCAGATGAAGTGGGTGGCTCTTAAAAGAGCCTTTGTGTCGGAGAAGCAGACCGGAGCCGGTTCACTTGGTCTTGGCGGGTTTCTCGGTCTTCTTGGGCAGCAGCACGGCCTGGATGTTGGGCAGCACGCCGCCCTGAGCGATGGTCACTCCGCCCAGGAGTTTGTTCAGCTCCTCGTCGTTGCTGTCGTTGCGCACCGCCAGCTGCAGGTGACGGGGAATGATACGGGTCTTCTTGTTGTCCCGAGCGGCGTTTCCGGCCAACTCCAGGATCTCAGCGGTCAGGTACTCGAGCACAGCCGCCAGATAGACGGGAGCACCGGCACCGACGCGCTCTCCGTAGTTTCCTTTGCGGAGGAGTCTGTGAACACGACCGACGGGGAACTGCAGGCCTGCCCTGGACGAGCGAGTCTTAGCCTTGGCTCGGGCTTTTCCTCCGGTTTTTCCTCTGCCGCTCATTTTCGGTTGTAAGCAGTTCAACGAGTTGAAAAGATGAGCTCGTGAGCCCCAAATGTTACTTTTAAACGAGCGTGCCAGTCGCCCATTGGTTTAGAGTCGTGTAAGATTCTAAACCAATCGCTGATCTTCCCTCCAACGCTCACGTCAAAGCCACGCCTCCTCAGCTGGGGACAGATTGTGCTGCAGACTAAACACACGACAGAAAATACGACAAGACTGTTTTTGGTTGAGTAAAGCTTTTCTTTCTTTTTAGTTTTTAACCCTCTGATACATCTTCATCAAACACCAACTGGCGAACCCCAAAAGTGTTGTCAAAGTTCAAATTAATTGTAATATGATTCACTGCTTTTTCCACTTCCTCCATAGCAAGTGTAGTAGATTTTATATACATTTATTAACTGTAATCTACTGTTGGGATACATTTCTTAATATGACTAAAGAAAGAACAGCTCATGTATAGAATGAGATACATTTAAGATATTTCCTTAGAGAGGTTTTCAGGATCTGTATATTCTTGATCATTAATCAATAAACCTTCAGCACTCTTGCACTCGTCTCTTTTCCAGTCTACAACGATATGCTGAACTCCTAGAACAAGAAAAGTTGTTTTTTCAGTTAAAACGCAAAACATTATGAGCCTGAGTAAAAACACATACAATCTAATAAAAGTCTGCTTTGGAGAGAGAGAGTAGTTTTTGTATGTTTCTGCTCTTTCTTTAGAGTTAGTGGGTGGCTCTGAAAAGAGCCTTTGGGAAACACAGCAGAAGATTTTTATTTCTTCTTGGGAGCTGCCTTTTTAGGCTTCGCTGCTTTAGGCTTAGCCGCTTTAGGTTTTGCCGCTTTGGGTTTGGCGGCCTTGGTCTTTTTGGGGCTCTTGGCTGCTTTCTTGGGCGCTGCCGGCTTCTTGGCCTTCTTGGGGCTCTTCGTCACTTTCTTAGCGGCTGCGGGTTTCTTGGCCTTCTTGGGCGATTTCTTAGCGGCGGGCTTCTTGGCCGCTGCGCTCTTGGGCTTCTTGGCAGCAGCTGGTTTCTTGGCCGCGGGCTTCTTGGCTTTTGGAGCCGCTTTCTTGGCCGGTTTCTTCTTGGTCTCGGCTTGCTTCTTGCTGATCTTGAAGGAGCCGGAGGCGCCGGTCCCTTTGACCTGCAGCAGGGTGCCTTTAGTCACCAGGCTCTTGATGGCGAGCTTGACGCGGGAGTTGTTCTTCTCCACGTCGTAGCCGCCGGCGGCGAGAGCTTTCTTCAGGGCGGCGAGAGACACGCCGCTCCTCTCCTTGGACGCGGACACGGCTTTGACGATCAGTTCACCGACGCCTGGACCCGTTTTCTTGGCTTTAGCGGCGGGCTTCTTCTTGGGCGCTTTGGCCGGCGCCGCGGCAGCAGCTGGAGCGGTTTCTGCCATTTCTACGAGCGGATGTACAGTCTTTCAAACACTGAGTTCAATGAGCGGCGCTCGAGCGGAGCTGCGCTCTTAAACGACACATGAGAACCTTACAGACTCAACCTCGCCGTCTCGCTGTCTGCGAGCTTCCGCGAGCTCGTCTCCTTTGTGTTTTCTTCTCCCGCGTTTAAGCGCAAAGCTCGAGCGTTAAAGTAGTTTAATGCAGGAAATCTACGTGAACACCGAGCAGAGGTCCTTGGCTTTCTGTGGAGAATAAAACACGCGGCGAGGAAACGTTTATTTTGCTCCGATCGGATCAAACTCGAGGAGAGCATCGGTCACGAAACAAAGCCGCGTGTGATTTTAGCGCCTTGTTTAAGAGTTAAAGTTGATCTCGGATTAAAGTCATCATCTGTGTGTTTCAGAAACAGTCTGAGAGTGAATTTAATGAAATGAGCATCAGTGAAGGACGAGTGCAGTGTTTTATACAGCTGTTATTTTGAGCAGCTTGAAGCACAAACACCCGGAGACTTCCAGTCTGATTGAGACTCACCGCCTTTCTTTCTTTCTATTCAACCCATTACTTTTATTCATACAGCGCGGATAACTATATGTACAGACAGTGTTTTTAGGTCTGATTAATTAGCACCTCTGTTTTTTTATGAATTTGCCATTAAGAAGTTACTCATCAGTTTTTTTCTATCGACTATGCAGCCCGTTAGTTTCTCAGTTTGGTGTTTTTCACCAGGCCATGAAGAAATATAGAGCTATCATCAGCATAGCAGTGAAAGTTCACACCATGTCTTCTGATAATACCCAGAGGTAACGTGAGAGATATTATCTGATATTATATTAAAGTAATGCTAGCACTGAGCCTTGAGGTCTTCCATATTTCAGTATGATTTCTCCTCAGATACTGACACAAACTGATGATGGTCAGATAAATATTTGAACAGTTATGTATATTTTTCCTATATTGAATACATTACTGAGCATAAATTTACTGTAATTACAGAAAAGACAGAAAAATTACTGTAAATACATTTACAGCAAAATAATAGTGCATTTTTTTACTGAAAGTTTTCTACAGAAAAAATTGAATAGTGCATAGTCTCGTTTTGTTTATTACACTCTCAGTCGAAACACTCAACTATTCTGTAACATTATTCAGATGTAAATGGTTTTCTGCTCCATGAGAATATCTGGCAAAAAGAAAAATGACTTAAAAGCATTATTCATTTCAGCCACATAAGATGTCAGTCAGAAGTCATTTTCTTCATGTTTCAATCTAATAGACATTATTAAAAAGTGTGTGCAGGATCTAATAGGTTTGCAGGTGGTTTTGATGCAGTGAGAGGTTTATTTAGCTCTTCCTGTCCTTCAGTTGTAAGGCACTCTTTTTTTTGGTATGATGACGCTGAAGCACTAGATGCTAGAAGACATTCATGAAGTCATTAAGATTAAACTGTGAAGAAATAGTTAGATTGTGTGGTGTTAGTTATCTGTTAATCTAGCCACTGTAAAATTAAAAACATGGATTGTTTTGGTTATCTTCTGTGTGTTTGCTGAAATGCTCTTTTCCTATCAGCTTCTAAAGCCTGTCTATAGATGGACAGTTTTCCACACAATTCTAAAAACATCTAAGTTAGATTTTCTTCATTTGAACTCAAGAGTTTCTTTCTTGAGAGAATGAGTATTACTATTGTACCATGGCACAGTATATATTATTATTATTATTATTATTGTTATTATTATTGTTATTATTATTATTATTATTATTGTTGTTATTATTATTATTATATTATTATTAGATTTAACTATTACATTTGGTTAAAATCAGTAATACTTAGCATACATGACACAAAGAAATGTTAAGTACATCTCTGTACTCATGCAATATCTCTTCTAATCATCAGTGAGATGCAATATAATTAAATCAAGAGCATGCCTAAAATAATGATTGAGCCCAGGGACATTTTGCTTGACTCCAAAAGAGTTTATTAGGTCTGTAAGTCCTAAAGCATCATGTGTATTATCAACTTTATTTGGACAACTTTCAATGTCCCATATGTATTATGTCAACAAAACACTATTATGTCAGGAGTCTGAAATATCATCTTGTTGTGATGTTGAGTGCATGAATCAATGTAGTACAGCTTGAATTAAAATATGATCGCTTACCACTGCCAGACAAAAAAACTATGACAGCTGTCTCACACACACACACACACACACACACACACACACACACACACACACACACACACACACACACACACACACACACCTGCCTAAAAGGACATGTATTTAAAATCATTTTGCTGGGTTATTTTTCTCACATTTGTAGTATTTCAGAAAAATGTCATGTGTATGTTGATTCGTATACATTCAGTAAACAAGTAGACAAACATGTCGTTCACGAATCAGAATCACTAACGATAATCCTTTACAAGACTTTCACTGGAACTGATACTGAGTTGCTTAATGATTTTTGCCTTGGCTTTACCAAGTGGAACTGTCTTTATTTCTGCCCTCCACGCCGGTATCAGCCTGAAGCGGTGCATCTAGATCACAGTACTGCCTCTAAGACATCAGCCTAAGACATCAGCCTAAAACATCAGCCTAAGACATCAGCCTAAGACATCAATCCGGGGAGGAGGAGCTAGATCTCATCATTGCTGGAGGGAAGATGAATGATTGGTTCAAAATCCTACAAGTCTCTAAACCAATGGGCGACTGGCACGCTCGTTTAAAAGCAACATACGGGGATATAGGGTTATTATTTCGACTTGTAGTAATATTTACGATTAACAATGAGCGGCAGAGGAAAAACCGGAGGAAAAGCCCGAGCGAAGGCTAAGACTCGCTCGTCCAGGGCAGGCCTGCAGTTCCCCGTCGGTCGTGTCCACAGACTCCTCCGCAAAGGAAACTACGGAGAGCGCGTCGGTGCCGGTGCTCCCGTCTATCTGGCGGCTGTGCTCGAGTACCTGACCGCTGAGATCCTGGAGTTGGCCGGAAACGCCGCTCGGGACAACAAGAAGACCCGTATCATTCCCCGTCACCTGCAGCTGGCGGTGCGCAACGACGAGGAGCTGAACAAACTCCTGGGCGGAGTGACCATCGCTCAGGGCGGCGTGCTGCCCAACATCCAGGCCGTGCTGCTGCCCAAGAAGACCGAGAAACCCGCCAAGACCAAGTGAACCGGCTCCGGTCTGCTTCTCCGACACAAAGGCTCTTTTAAGAGCCACCCACTTCATCTGAGAGAGAGCTGTTTCGATGGTGTGATGTGCGACGAAACCTATCTTACATCTTGCTTCAACTTATGGCCGAAAAAAACCAAACCAGCCAAGTATTACCTAAAGAAAAAAAAATTAAGCTCTGTTAAGAGCTAGAGACGGTGTAGTTTTCAGAGTTCTTCTAACCATATATAAAATGTTTCATAACCCAGAAATAAATTAGTGGGAAACGTGCTGACTGTATTGTGGCAGTGTTATTATTATTATTTTTGAGCTGATAAGCAGAACCAAATGACTAAAATCTTAAAACCGGATTTTTATTTATAAGTGCAAGCAACGCATTTCTAAAATTAAGTTGAAACAGAGCATCATTAAAAACGAAATAAATGAAGGTGAATAGGCCACTGCTGAAGCAAAAATGTATTCAGATCAAAGACAAACATTTTTAAAGCGTATCGTTTGTATAATGCTGACTTTAAATAAACACAACGGCCTCAGTAAACTTCAGATTGCTTACAATGATTTAATGAGGATCCTGCTGAAAGCACCAAGATCTTTTCCTCACGATAAAAGTCCATGCTTTCACGCATTAATGAGATATTTGATGTATACTTTTATTTGCTCCTGGGACGATCCACAGAATACTGTTAAATGCTGTTATCAGTCACCAACGAGAAACTCTTTTTAATGTTATTGTATTGTCTGTATCGTTTGTTTTGCTGACATAACTTTATTATGGAAATAAAGTCGAATGCATTAGTGAGTAATATGTATAAAATCAAAAACAGAATAACGCAGTTTGAGCGAAACAGAAGCTGGGCAGTCATTGGCTAGCAGTCATGCGCGGATGTCACAGACCAGCCAATCAGAAGCCTCGGAACGTCATGACATCATTAGCTCGTGCCGGTCGACGCTTTAAAAGCAGACGCGAACGTTTGAAAACCTATTCTGTACGTGTTAGAACAGAGAAGGAAGTGTCTCTCAGTTATGGCGAGAACCAAGCAGACAGCTCGTAAATCCACCGGCGGTAAAGCCCCGAGGAAGCAGCTCGCTACTAAAGCCGCCCGAAAGAGCGCCCCGGCCACCGGCGGCGTCAAGAAGCCCCATCGTTACAGGCCCGGGACCGTGGCTCTCCGAGAGATCCGCCGTTATCAGAAGTCCACCGAGCTGCTGATCCGCAAGCTGCCTTTCCAGCGCTTGGTGCGAGAAATCGCGCAGGATTTCAAGACGGACCTGCGCTTCCAGAGCTCCGCCGTCATGGCCCTGCAGGAGGCCAGCGAGGCTTATTTGGTCGGTCTGTTTGAGGACACCAATCTGTGCGCCATCCACGCCAAGAGAGTCACCATCATGCCCAAAGACATCCAGCTGGCCCGCCGCATCCGAGGAGAGCGCGCTTAAACCCGCCGCTGCGTCACACCCCAAAGGCTCTTTTAAGAGCCACAACTACACTGAACGACGCTTTTCCGCTCTAGCACACAATATAACGAAGTAAAGTTGACTTGATCTTATACAGGGATCCTACGTCAATGAAACCCATTCAAAGCTGCCAGAAAGTTTAAGACATCTTCCAGTACTTGGCTATAGCGTTAACTGTTGTTAGTTTCACTTAGTGTTATAATTCGAGCACAAGTGCGTTCTTATTTGAAAATATTAGATTAGGTCTTGAATATTGCCTTAGAAAGTCTTAGAAAAGTACTGGCAAATTATTGGTAAAATGTGTATAAACTATGGCTCCAAGATGAACATGATGCGTTTTTTTTTCACAAACCATCAAAATAAACCTTACTGTTTCAGGGACAGAGTCCTAGTAAATGAAACAAAAAAACAACCATACTGCCAAAATACTTCTAATTAATTTTCGTAAATGTTAACTATATACATATATGTTACTAGCTCTCCGTTTACTTGTGTGCCTTCTGTCAAATAAATAATTTAAAACATGGATTAATAAACGCAAATACCACTAAACCAGGGTTAGGGTTGTTCGTGCTGGAACTAGCGGGGGGAGGGGCGGGTCATGTGACGCGGAGCTGGTTTCAGTTAGGTCCTGTAGGCGACTGTAAAAGGCTTTCTTTGCCGCACTCTTTTCATGTTCGTTTCTGTCGTTTGACTGAGATAGAAAACGCTCCATCATGTCTGGAAGAGGCAAAGGCGGTAAAGGACTCGGGAAAGGAGGCGCTAAGCGTCACCGTAAAGTGCTGCGCGATAACATCCAGGGAATCACCAAACCCGCCATTCGTCGTCTCGCTCGCCGCGGCGGAGTCAAGCGTATCTCCGGTCTGATCTACGAGGAGACCCGCGGGGTGTTGAAGGTCTTCCTGGAGAACGTTATCCGTGATGCCGTCACCTACACCGAGCACGCCAAGAGAAAGACCGTCACCGCCATGGACGTAGTGTACGCGCTCAAACGACAGGGACGCACCTTGTACGGCTTCGGAGGATAAACGCCTTCAGTCTCCACAAACACAACGGCTCTTTTAAGAGCCACCCACACTCTCACACAAAAAGACAAACACGAAATCATCTACTTATTCGTTTAAAAATTATATTAGTTTTTAACTACGTACTTTCAGAAGTTATATCTTTTTTTTTTTTTTTTTTTTTTAACAATTTGTAGCTAGCACTAAACTGCCGATAGTAAGGGATTGTATGTTATAACCATTTCTTTAACGGAGAATGTTTCAAATTTGGTGTTATTTATGTTTAATGTAACCAAACCAAATGATAAATCCTAAATTTCACTGGAAGTTAATTAAACTCCATTCAAACACATGACGACAGTGAAAGGGTGTTCAATAGTTCCAGGAATGAAAGAACAAACTAAAGTCTTTTCTGTAAAAGTGTTCTTAGATATGTTGTGAATATAAATTATATTTAGTGTTGTTAAATTTGGGGCAGCGAGTTAAAACAGCTTCTTAACACTGAACCTGTAACAATGAAAATCACCAACATACTTAAAAACCAGAAAATTAATGTTATTACACTTCATTTGAAATACACTTGAATTACTGCAAAAATAATACCAAACCCTCTTTTACAGTGTTTTGAGTCGATTATTTAATGTCATTTATAAAATAAACACAATTAATCTAATAATTATTGCTTTTTTATTCCAAAATTACACTCTGTGTGAAATATGTTTAACAAAAAGAGCGGGAATGCAAACAAAGGAAAGTCACGTGGGAGCCGAGGGCGGGGCTATAATTCCTCGCGCGTGGTTGTTCTCGGAGTCGTCCAATCACTGTCGCTCAGGTATGTGGTGACGCGCGAATCAGAAGGTTCCTCGCGTCTGTGTAAATTAGCATAGAGGAGCGAATAAACGTCTCTACCCGACTCTTCTCGAGCACTGATCGTCAGCGTCATCATGCCTGAACCCGCCAAGTCCGCGCCCAAGAAAGGCTCCAAGAAGGCCGTCACAAAGACCGCCGGTAAAGGAGGAAAGAAGCGCAGAAAGAGCAGGAAGGAGAGCTACGCTATCTACGTCTACAAAGTCCTGAAGCAGGTTCATCCCGACACCGGGATCTCTTCCAAGGCGATGGGGATCATGAACTCTTTCGTCAACGACATCTTCGAGCGCATCGCCGGTGAAGCGTCTCGTCTCGCTCACTACAACAAGCGCTCCACCATCACTTCCAGAGAGATCCAGACCGCCGTGCGTCTGCTGCTGCCCGGGGAGCTGGCCAAACACGCCGTGTCTGAGGGCACCAAGGCCGTGACCAAGTACACCAGCTCCAAGTAGAGCAGCCCAGACCCACAAACCACAAAGGCTCTTTTAAGAGCCACCCAACTACTCCGCTAAAGAGCTTCTGATGTGTGGCGAACTAATTTGTATAAATAACAAAACCAATTTAAATGAGACTTCTATTATTGTGTTTGTAGAAATAATAATAATGCAGTAGACCTAATGCAGAGCTGTTTTATCTGTTTAAGAGCAGCACTGATGTTTTTAAGGTCAGCGGTCATGTGATGTTTGTATAGAGTTGAGTTTGTGGTAAATCTATTGATAGAGACGCTCACACACATTCAGCAGTTGATGTTTTTTCTTTCTCACAGCACACATCCATTTTTTCAGTCAAAAGCATCCTCCTTTCATATGATACTTGTTAAAAACATTTGGTAAAGGCCCTTGTGTGTTTCTGTGTTTGTTCTCTGAAAAGAGTTGATATTCTTGGCTATGCTTTTTTTTTTTAAGCACTGAGCTGTTTAGCTAATCAAAGACTTCTCTGTTGATTTCTTAAATATCTGTGATTGTCCATTGCATTTATTGGGTGCATTATTTAGCCACCCAGCTTCTCCTTAAAAGAGCGTTTAATTCCGCTTTGTTTTCAGGGACTGTTTACCGACGGTCTTTAAAAGTTTAAGAAGTTCTATACCTCAGTAATAACCTT
>NC_056705.1:41221450-41261450 GCF_018831695.1 Puntigrus tetrazona | reverse complement strand
AACTAATTACGAGAGACTTTAATCTCCTCGCCGAGAGCTTCACCTATAACTCTGATAATCTGCTCTGTTTAATATGCTGGAAAAAACACTTAGGAGACATCGATCATTCGGAGTGCCTCCAGGCAAGGGCTGGTGCCAAATGTTTGAAAACACCATAAACTGAGCGTGTTTCTCCTCGTCTGACGTGGAGGCTGTGAATCGTCTCGAGATGGTTCTGCGATGCTGCTGTTTGGCAGAGTTAACCCGTCCGAGTCGTGCGGCGTGATGCTCACTTCACATTCACCTCCATCCTAGATGTTTCAGAGCTGCAACGAGGTTCACACAAATAAACAGGTGCACAATAAGAAACACAAGAACAAATAAAATACAAAGCCGAACAATAGTGTCGCTCCATGCCTTATCTCTGACCTTCACCACACACTGATTCTTGGTTTTATAGCCTTCTAAGATTTTGTGCCTAAAATTAAAAATGCATTGTTATAAAAAGTTACATCTAGAATGCAATATTTTTTTCCAAGATGCTGGATGGATCTCAAATATTGCATTTGCATTTATAGTTTTATTTTATTTAATTTTTAAATGCTTACACATTTTTATTTGCCTCTTTTTTTACTTCACACACAAATCCACAACATGCTAAAAACCTCTTGCAAAATGAAGCACTGCATTCAAAATATAAGATTTGCTAACACTTTTGAGATAATATCAAAAGGGGTCACATGACGGTATTTTAAAAAGCATCATTCTGTGTATTTGGTGTAACATAATATGTTGACAAGCTTTAATGTTTATTATTTTTCAAATACCGTACATTATTGTGGCTCTTTCCACCCCTCTCTCTCAAACACATCATTCTCTTCATAGCCCCTCCTCCTGACAACCACAGTCTGCTCTGATTGGCCAGCTGATTCAGGGCATTGTGATTGGCTGAACAACAAGCACGTGGTGTAAACGTGACTCTCTTTAGCATAATCATGAGCTTTTTCAAAATAAAGGTAAAGACAGTTAATAATGGCATTAATGTTACGTGACAGACACAGAGCTCATTTTATATTTAGAGGACACTAACCGTGATTGACTCCAGTGTCATGTGACCCTCTAACACACACTCATACACACTCACACTCACACACACTCACACTCTCACACACACACTCACACACACACACACACACACGCACACACACACACACACACACACACACACACACACACACACACACACACACACACACACACACACACACGCACACACACACACACACACTCACACACACACACACACACTCACACACACACACACTCACACACACACACACACACACACACACACACACACACACACACACTGCACACACACACGCACACACACACACACACACACACACACACACACACACACACACACACACACACACACACACACACACACACACACACACACACACACACACACACACACACACACACACACACACACTCTCACACACACACACACACACACACACACACACACACACACACACACACACACACACACTCACACACACACACACTCACACTCTCACACACACACACGCACTCACACACTAAAGAAAAGGGAAAATAGAGACCTTTAATTCCTGTTAGATTTCTGTGTTACAGAGAACTCAGATTCAATGTCATTAAATGTATTTAACTCACTTTTTTTAAATGCACTGCTAAAAGTAAGCAGTGCTGCTAATAACTGAAACGTCTTTTTATTTTCACAGCCCTGGACTTCTCTCTCGTTCATTGCTCTGTGTGTGTTTTCTCTGGTTTCTGTCTCCTGTGATCGTATCTTTACGTTCAGGTGTGTGTTATTAATTATCTTCATCACCTTCTCTTTTATTAGTTTTATTCCGTTCAAGTGTCTGCTCGTGTTTATATCATCCCCATGTATGTGTGCTTTATTAAAAGACTGTAATTAAATAATCAGATGCCCAGATATAACGATGTAATTAGATTGTGTATTTTAAAATGACATTTAATAATTAAGTACCAGGCTTAAGTTCACAATTCTCTGGTTTTGGAGCGTTTCTTAGCACGCTTTCCATCGATATTCGTCGTTCTGTAGGACATGTGAAGTGTTCTGATCAAGTTAGCATGCAGTGAAACAGGGGCCTTCTTTATAAAATGTTGTGCAGAAATCCTTCTAGATTTGATCTCACCTTCATTTCTCAGATATGTGTGTGAATGTATGAACAGAAATCACGCATGCGCTTCTCTTTCAGATGTGAAATCTATGAATCACAAATGATCTTGAAATGTTTGGTTTCAGCTCTCTGCTTGTAAACGACTCCTAATTAATGTCATTAATATTAATAATGTCATTAACATATGCGATATCCGTAAATATATCCGGCGTGGATTTCAGCATACGATCAAATCTGAGCATACACACATTTTATAAATGAGGCCTCAGCTCACTATTTTTGTGAACAGCTCTTTTTTTCCAAACAATGGAAGCAGATGGAAACACACACACACACACACACACACACACACACACACGCTGAGCCTGCCCTGGTTAATTGATAGAGTGTGAGTTGCATCTGTCCGAAGATGTGATTTTTTCCTCCATGTGCTGCTCGTCACCCCTCCATCTGTCAGGTGAACATGGTAATTACTTTCCTCTCCGAGAAAAACTAACGCTTCCCAAAACGAGACAACACGACTCTGTCCTCTGACACTGATTTTACAAGAGACATCTCAGCTCTGCGTGAAGATCTCCGTAAAGCCAGCGATCAAAGAAAAAACACAAGGAAAAAAGTGCTGAGAATTTATTTCAGAGAGAATGTATTTATTCATTCTGGCTTGTTAATAAATAAATCATTTCTGACTGTGTTTGCTTATGCAGGTAGGATTAAATCAAAGACGACTCCTGTATCCGCCAAAGAAATACACACAAAATATTCCTGAAAGCAACTTTACAATCCAGCTTTATCGACTGAAAAATCTGGCCTCATTCCAGCTACTCCACAACACCACACCGGACAGAAGAAATAACACAGAGTGTATTTAGAGCGCACACACACACACACACACACACACACTCACTCATACACACACACGCACACACACACACACACACACACACACACACACACACACACACTCATACACTCTCACGCACACGCACACACACACACACACACACACACACACACACACACACATACACTTTCACGCACACACACACGCACACACACACACACACACACACACACACACACACACACACACACACACACACACACACACACACACACACACACACACACACACACACACACACACACACACACACACACACACACACACACACACACACACGCACACACACTTACTGTGTCACTAATGAGTTTCAGCAGCTATTTATCAACTTCAGCCAAGAGTTTCCTTATTAATTTCCCAACACCCTCCATTTCCGCCGGTTCTCTCTCTGGTTATTGAGTGAGCGAGTCGGAGCAGATAAGCGCCGCTATCTGAGCGCCGGGGCGGCTGAGGGATTGTGGGTAATCGTGCTGTGGTGGTCAGTGTTGGGCATCTCCTACCGTCAGAACTCAATTTCAGAAAAAGGATTACCTAAAAAATAAATGTTGTATTTAAAATAATCACTATTCTCGAGTCTTTAAATTTAATTTAATTTCATTAATTTTTCATAACAAATGCATATTTCTTTTAAATAAATATATATGCATTCATGTAAGGCAATGAAGAAACAGTAACAAAGAGAAACACTTCAGTTTAGGGACGGATTCTCAGCAGTAGATAGTTTCTTATTAACAGGCATATTAATAACATATTGTTTGTTTATTAGCAGACATAAAAACCATATTCTGCCTGAGCATGGACATTAAAATCTACCTCACTAATAATAACTAGCAAAGCAAGAGTTTATTAAGACTAAAGTCACAGTTAGTTTGTGAAAATTTGTCCTTTAAACAATATGTGATGTAACAAATAGGAAATGAAAACTGTATGAAATAAACATTTAGTAAAGGAGAAGATCATATTCAGCAAATATAACATTCTGCCTGTCTACCTCTGTATGGCTCTTTGTCTTGTCATTTTATTATACTGTGGAATAACTTCTTTTGTATTATAATTTTAGAATTAAATTTCTAACATATTATTACTGAAATGATCTAAACACATTGATAAAGCAGTCCGTGTGACAGCGATGACTGAACTTCAGTTTCACCACGCTACGACAGAACCTTTCATTGCTTCCTTTACAAAAAAACCCCAAAAACATAATGTAGAGAGTTACATTGTCTATTTTCCGAGTTATATTTTCCACTGTTGTGGTGGAATGACACAAGGGTTTTTAATTTTGGTGTGAATTAACCCTTTAAACATCAGCACAACTCACTGAAAGCCCTGTACTTCAGTCTGTCAGGAATTAAATACAGCACTGCTGCGAATAAAGTCTATAAACAACAGCAGATGCAACCTTAGAAGGAGCTTACATTAATAATCATTAATGATCATAAAGCACAGCATACCCACACGTGCTGAACTTAACATCTACTACATCCATGAAATATAAGATTGTTTCAGAGACGAGATTCTTCTGTGATCTCGCTGGACCGAAATCATCCTTAAGACCTGATAACAAACCATCCATACGTGCTGAATATACTTTCTAATCAGTCTTTGACAGACGATAACGGCTCACTTCTCCACATCACTGTGTGGAAATATTTCCATAACTCCGCCTGAATGTTTTCTCAAAGAAAGAAGGCAGAGCTATTCTTCTGTGTGTAGTGTCGCTGAGGGCGCCATGTTCCGGAGACACTGCGTTTCGTATTGAAAGTCAAACTACTTTGTGTTTCCAAGAAAAGAGAACAATCAGTGTTAAGTTGTAATCAGTGTTTATAACACTGTTCCAGAACAGTTCCACATAAACACTCAAAACAAGAGCGATACAACAGTTACAGTTCTATACATATACAATAAATACTATAATTATTATACCTTGTTGAGTACACATGAGTACTCATGAAATTACAGTAAAAAAGAAGTTATTCCACAGTGTATTAAATAAAATGACATAAAAAAGTACAGTATCACGCCACATTATGACGCATGATACAACCGCAAAAGACAGAAGATAATCAGTAATTAAATCTCCACTGGATGCAACGAATGTCTCGCTTGTGATGTGTTTTATTGAGCTCACCTCACTTTCTACAAATCAACCCGTTTCAGGGGTGGGGCTTAGAGGAGAAACAATAATGTAGAGTAATAGAAAATTTTTTTGAGAAAAATGTTTTTTTTTTACCTAAACTGCATAAACACATTGCGTTATACCAAATACATAAAGTAATATTCTTTTTAGTAATGTCATATGACCCCTTTAATAAGATTTTATCTTAGTAACAGGTGCATGGAAAACTGATTTAACTTTTTTAAAGCCTACTACTTACACTCAGAGCAGTCTTCCAGTTTTGTGGACTTTCACACAGATACCAGTCACTAATCAGGATATAATCACACTGAAAATTGATTTAATTAATTTTTCATAATGCCACAACCCCCCCGCCGTTCCTTCATGAACGTATTTACAAAACCTTCACATAATATTTAATGCACTTCATGTTTTTAATAACAACAAATGTAATGTTTTTTTTTTTTTTTTTTTTTTGCACTTTTATAACAATATGGTACACAATTATTCTGTTTAAATCAATGTTTGATCTTGTGTTTGAGTTTTTTTTGTTTCTGCTGCTGGTTGTGTATTTCTTCATAACCCTGTTGATTATCAGTTATGTTGATTGTTTCTCCAGGCTTGTCTTGTTTTCTTGTAATTATTTGTGTATTTAACTTCCATGTCTTAGTATAGAGAAACGTGAGACCCAGGTAATTTATGAACTCATTCCTTCTCCCCAGACTCAATGACCTTCTAGTGACAGCTGGCCAAACCACAAACCTGGAAAAATGTTTGCTTAAATCTGGAAGTTCCTACGTTCCTCGTGAGAGCGTGGAGTTTGTGTCTGTAGACAACATATCACTGCCTCTGATCCAGATCTAAACAGTCTTTAAGTTTTTGGTAGGTTATCTAGAAATTGGTCACACTTTGAACACGGGGACAGAAACGTTTTAAAGTTGCCCTAACTAATGTCTAAAGTACTTCACATACAGTAAGAGATCCACAGCGAGTTTTTAGAAGAATGACTGGACCTGACCGCAGCGTGATGTTTATTTTGTTACACGTTACAGTAAGACACCTTTATTTCAGATTCACCTTTACATCTGACTCTTTCTCTTTTGCTCGTTTTCTGACATTTCTTACTGTCTATGCTCTCTCACACCTCATTCTCTCATGCTGTGTGTGTGTGTGTGTGTGTGTGTGAGAGTGAGAGAGAGTTATTTAATGGTTGTCTGCTCTCACGAGAAATGATGAATGCTTCTCTCTCATTACAGTGATGATGGTGTTAAACAGATCTTATAGCATTTATATTATGTTGTTAGAAGCCATGTAACCTATACGTATACAGTCTACGATAAATATGGACTGCAGATTGATGAACAATAATATGATATTTACTTCTACATAATCATTTGATCTGTTTTCTGAGATACTCCTCTATCTATGTTTTAAATGATCTTCATATTGTAGCCTAGGCTCATTTGGAAAGATTCTGTTCCAAGCAAAGTACCTTGACTGTAGTGAATGATTAGCAAGCAGCAGTTTTGTTTGCGTTACTTAACTAGCTCTATATAGACTCACCGGCCACTTGATTAGGTGCACCTGTCCAAATGCTCGTTAACACAAATTTATTAATCAGCCAATCACATGTCAGAAGCTCAATGCATGTAGGCATGGTCGAGACGATCTGCTGCGGTTCAAACCGAGCATCAGAATGAAGAAAGGTGATTTAAGTGACTTTGAACGTGGCATGTTGTTGGTGCTGGACGGGCTGGTCTGAGTATTTCAGAAATTGCTGATCTACTGGGGTTTTCACACACAACCATCTCTAGGGTTTACAGAAAATGGTCTGGTTGATGTCAGAGGTCAGAACAGAATGGCCAGACTGGTTTGAGCTGATAGAAAGGCAACAGTAACTCAAATAAGCACTCATTACAACCGAGGTATGCAGAAGAGCATCTCTGAACGCACAACACGTCCAACCTCGAGGCGGATGGACTACAGCAGCAGAAGACCACACCGGGTCACTCCTGTCAGCTAAGAACAGGAAAACGAGGCTACGATTCACACAGGATCCCCAAAAATGAACAATAAAAGATTAGAAAAACATTGCCTGGTCTGATGAGTCTTGATTTCTGCTGCCGCATTCAGATGGTAGGGTCAGAATTTAGCGTCAACATGAAAGCATGGATCCATCCTGCCTCGTATCAATGGTTCAGGCTGGTGCTGATGGTGTGGGGGATATTTTCTTGGCACACTTTGGGCCCTATAGTAAGAATTGAGCATTGTGTCAATGCCACAGCTTACCTGAGTATTGTTGCTGACCAGGTCCATCCCTTTATGACCACAGTGTACCCATCAGCTACGTCCAGCAGGATAACAAGCCATGTCATAAAGTGCGAATCATCTCAGACTGGTTTCTTGAACATGAAAATGAGTTCACTGTACTCAAACGGCCTCCACAGTCACCAGATCTCAATCCAGTAGAGCACCTTTGGGATGTGATGGAACGAGGGATTCACATCATGGATGAGCAGCCGACAAATCTGCAGCAACTGCGTGATACGATCATTTCAATATGGACCAAAATCTCTGAGGAATGTTTCCAGTACCTTGTTAAATCTATGCCACGAAGGATTAAAACAGTTCTAAAGGCAAAAGGGGGTCCAACCCGGTACTAGTAATGTGTACCTAATAAAGTGGCCGGTGAGTGTGTATACCTGAGACGTGAAGCGCTGGTGGGACACACGAGCAGTATTTCATTGTGAAACCGCTGGGTAAAACATTGCTAGACATGCTGTTCCTGATAAAACTAAACAGGCTTTTAGCACCACTCACTGGACACTTCACTTTGAAAGTGTTGCAAGAAACAATGTAATTTTTTCCTGAAATGTCATTTAATGAAATGTGACTACTTGCAATAAATTTGATTCAGTTTTACAACACTACTACACTGCATTGGTCCGTTTAGATATTTAAGACTGTTTGGCATTTTACAAAGTATTGTTGATGACTAGTTAAAAGAAAAAAAAAATCTCTCTCTCCATCTCTTATATACACCAAAACCTTCAACTCTGTGTCAACAAAATCAAACAAGAATATTGTCTTTATCCAGTGTTCAGATTTTTGTACTAGAAATTATTTAAATGAGTGTATATTTAACAAGAGAATGCCTGTATTTGCTGTTTTAAACACACCTTTAAAACTTTTACACCTTTAACATAAGGTTAGGTGCAGGTCAGTAGTTGTTACCCACTTGCAATTATTATAAGTCTTTGAGTGAAGGTCGCTTTCGTAACATGAACAATGTGGGCTCAGTATTTCCACAAACAGCAGAGATGGGATGAATTTTCCATTGTGTACGATGAACGCCGCATTAGTGTGTCGTCCCAGACGCTTTGAGACCCTGCGCTCTGATTAAATTGGCAAACATTCGGCAGAACGTTACAACACCTCGATTATTGTGTTTTCTCATTAAACACAATCTCACTCCAGGCCTGATTACTATCATCTAGTAAACATATGCTAATTAATGAATGTCTGTTCATGCCCCGCTGGAGCGCACGCTTTCTTAAGGAAATGAATTCCAGAAGTCGACAGAAACAAACACAGATGAACTATCACTGGTTGGGTCAAAGGTCACCAGCAGAGCTGTCATCCGTTCTTTACGGAGAACCGAGAAGGAAAGAGGGGGTCATTTCTGATCAAACCTTTTGAAATCCGTCACTTTTAAAACATGGATATGACAGGAAGCATTTTTATAAGAGAGAGAGAGAGATTTTCATAAAAGAGATGTTCATAAATTTGCTCAAATGCTCAGTTCATAACTGAAAATGTATATAATTTATATAATAGTAATAATGATAGAGATAAAGATAATAAGTATTATTTATTATCATTACTGCTACTGTAAAAAAAAAAGAATAATACAACAGTTTCTTGTCTGGCCTAATAATGATGAATGAAAGAGTGTTTAATTAATACGGTTACCTTTTCTATTTTACATTATCTGTCATATACAGAATCGTCTGACATTTACGGCAAACTAAATCCTCTTAAGGTCAGAAAAGTTTCATGTTTGACTTCTCCAATGCCGATTCCATTACTGACCAACTATTTCTATGCCGTGTCTACATGAATAAATCTATGGGTTTACCACCAAAAGTGACGTGATGTATGATGATGCCAATCACACACTTGTTAGTTTTTTACGGGACAGAAGTGATATTGAGAATACAGGACAAATCAGGAAAACATTTGGTCTAAAACATTCTGATTCGACAAAAGTGAATATTTCAGAACAGAACAGATTTATTTCTTTAATTTTTTTTTCAGGCCATAAACACCGGTTCAATCTACTGTCAGCACAAACTCAAGAGGATCAAACGTGTCCCAATTTGCATGTCAGGAGGAACATTTCACCATGAAACTTTCTCATTTCAGCAAGAAAGGATCAATTAGACATTCAGAGATGTGAGGAGACATTTAAATGGAGTCTAATATGTTTCCCTGTATCTTGTCATGATAATGTCGTGTCATTTCAATCTCACATTCATGCCGATGATGGAGAAGATTGCAGGTTGTCACACTGACAGAGTCTCTCTCTCTCTCAAAGTGAATTCATTTCGGTCCACGTCATTGCGGTTTTTCCTCTGTGACTAACAGCTAAATGCGTTATTGGGATTTTTCTCCACATACGAGTTTGTTTTTCTGCACATAATGAGCGTCTCTGGAGCTGAATAGACGGCTGGAATTCTGTAATCCCCAAACACAATTTTTCCTCCAAACTAGAAATGTGTTCTCTCTCATTTTTTGAAGATAATTAATAGGAAATTGTGGCTTGGTCGTCTGGTGTTTTTGTTAATCCGTGTGTCTGGGCTGTCTTTGAAGCTCTCACACGGACGTTCTGCCTCGCTTCTGTTAAACCCGTTTTGTTGAAATTAATGGTTTTCTGTATGCTGCTAATTTTCTCACCTATTCATGTAAAATGCTCTTTGTTTGAAAGCTTTGAAAGTAAATGTGTGGCTTCAAACGCGGCGTAAATGGTAAAGTTTCGGCTCTCCTTCGAGTCAAAACTTTTAGCTCAGTCAACACACAGGGAAATATTTATTTGCTTATGTTTTATTTAGTTGGGTTTTTTAAAGCTGAATCTACAGCACTCTTTGAATGAAACTCAAGCAAAATGTGACCTTTAACAAAAATTGCGCGTGAGCTCTGAAAGATTCATGGCATCAAATCTTAAAGGCAATTAAACATTAGAGAAGTCAGAAACGTTTGACTACACGTGTGCATCAGTTTTCAGTCGAGTGCACTTAATAAACACTAAACTAAACAAGCTCAAGCTTTAGCAGCATAGTTCAAATCAGTGATAAATTCTCTGAATTAATTGCATCGTAAACGTCAATGTTGCTAAGATGAGTTTTTTCCAGGGTTACTCCACCACAAAATGAACATTTTGTCATGAATCACTTACCTTCGTGTCGTTCTAAACCCGTAAAAGCTTCAGTCTTCTTCAGAACACAGTTTAAGATTTCCTGTAAACCTTGTGACTGCTCCACTGACGGCCAGGAAATTATACAAAGTATGAAAGACTTGATCAGAATACTGCTTCTTCCATCAGTGGTTCAACCGTAACAACAATACACGAACAAGGACTTTCTCTCGGACGGATCCGTGCCGGTCTTCGGTTCTCTTAGTTCTGTCCTGAACACAGGATCGTTTTCTCGAGGGAACAACATCCAACGAGTTTATTCTGGAAACAAACAGAGATGGATATACACTTTTATTAACAATAAACATTTGATTTAATATGTGCATATTATTATAATAATTTGTTAGGGCAGTATTTTTACATTTATTTCATATCCCTTTCCCTATGCTAGTATTTGCTCCCATATAATTTAAAAAAATACTGTAAGCGCCTGACAATTATACAAATACTTTATTTTATTCTTTATTGTTATACTTTCTCGTAGGCTATTTATACCCGTGCGTGATGATAAATGATCAAAGTCACCTGCATCTCGGGGGAAACAGATAAACATCACATTTCTATTTTGGGCAAACTATTCCTTGAGGACTTAATTGTACTTCTGTCTACGAAATATTGTTAAATAAAAGAGGCTGAAGTAATGCTGAATGTACTGACATCAACTGAAATATAAAAATGCGGTATTTTCATGACAAATTAGTTTCTAAATCTAAAGCTGTAAAGTTTGTCAGATCATAGTGGCCTTTAGTATCCTGCACCTCCGAGACAGAATCTGACCTTTATAGTGCACAGATTATGTTGAGAAGACGCAGACAGAACTGCTTCTCTGTACATCTCTGATAAAAGACGGAATACGGAACATAAAGACAGATATATAGATAGAAATACCGAATATATGCAAGATACAGAAATGTGCAAACAATCATTTAAGTAGACGTGAAGGTGCACTGCGTTAACCAGATTCAACAATAAAACAAATCAAACACATTTAAAACATGCATGTAAGTGGATAAGGCTGGAGAGAGTTTGTCACTCTGTGATTTTCCAGAGCTGTCAGGTTTATAGTGACTCCTCAGAAACATGATGAAACATCGATAGATGTGCTCTGAACAGAGCCGTCACCTCACGCACTCTGCAATCAGAGCCGTCCAATCAGACGCACTCATTCCGCTTGTCACTCACGCTCAGTTTCGCCTGATTGGACGCCGTCGGCACAAAAGATGCAGCGGAGCGGCAGAGACAGACAGGCCAGGTATCAGAGCCGCTTTAATTGTGCTCCGAACGGCGTGAAATCGACATTTTCTGAGCCTCTTTGATCGGCTGTCAGATCACGGCTCACCGGGGGCGTGGTGGGGCGGGGCTTATCAGCAGGGGTTTATGGGTAAAATGGCCATGACCACATGGAGCTGAGCAAAGATCACGAGAGAGTGTGTTTCCACAGACCTTCACAACACGATCACTCCCTCATTATCACTTCTGTGTGATGCACAAGATGGATTCTGGAAGATTGGGCAAAAAGTCCTTCAGTCTATTGATAGTTTTGTGTGACATAATTCATTTCATCTCTCCTAAACCCTGAAGCTTACATCCTGTTCAGGACATGCATCAAAAATGGCACTGTGATTTATTCTTGCATTTGTGTTAAAAATGGGAATACAGAATTATTTATTTTTATTTATTATTAATTAATTTTATTATTAATTATACATTTTTATTCTTTATTTTTATTTCACCCCAAAATGAGAATTTTCTCACCCTGAGGTAATGAGTTTGTTTCTTCATCAGATCTGGAGAAATGTGTCTCAGCAATGGAAGTGAATGGGTGCCGTCGGAAAGAGTCCAAACAGCTGATAATCCCCAGCACTCCGGTCCATCAGGTAACATCTGCTTCATCAAACTGAGGGTCAGCACATGTTTAGCACATTTTCATTTTTGGGTGAACTATTCCTTTAAAACTAAGTTTGACAGCACACTGTGTTTTGAATCCGTCTCAGGCTGAAGGGAAAGTAAATGCTCATCTGTACAGGAGAGGAAAAAGACGCAGGAGAAGAAAGATGAACGCTATACAGCAGTAACAAAAATCAAACACAAATGAGTTCATTTTGCTTAGTAAGTTTGAACTGGATCATGGAAGGTCAGCAGTAAAGCCACTGGTTCTTAAAATGATATTAAATACACAAATGATTAGTCTTTTTTACCATATTTAATTATTGTATATGATTGTCAGGATTCTGAACCTGTGTGTGTTTTTTGTAATTGTTTATGTGCTTCTGACTCTGTCTCCTTTGTTTCTCATCATCCTGTCTTTAAAAGCCCAGTCCGTTCTGTTACGCCGGTTTTACACCAGAAGATGCAGCAAGTCTTAATTTAAGTGACAGCACACTTTGATGGGCAAAATAAATATGATTTCACATATAAATAAGCATGCCTGTTTTAACATTATTTGGAGTATGTCAGGAATTGTGTAGATTTACCAATAGACAAATTATAACGTAAAACATCGAACTCACAACGAGCAATTAATCTCACTCAGGATCTCATGTTACAAAGGAGTTCATGTAGAAGAAATTCATTGTTCTTTTATTATTGACAGCTTCTCTATATATTGCACACGTGTTCACTTTATGATATTATGAATACACAGCGTGTTCAATGAACACACACACACACACACACACACACACACACACCTCTCTCTCTCTCTCTCTGTCTCTCTGTCTCTCTCTCTCTCTCTCTCTCTCTCTCTCTCTCTCTCTCTCTCTCTCTCTCTCTGTCTCTCTCTCTCTCTCTCTCTCTCTCTCTCTCTCTCTCTCTCTCTCTCTCTCTCTCTCTCTCTCTCTCTCTCTCTCTCTCTCTCTCTCTCTCTCTCTCTCTCTCTCTCTCTCTCTCTCTCTCTCTCTCTCTCTCTCTCTCTCTCTCTCTCTCTCTCTCTACTCTCTCTCTCTCTCTGTCTCTCGTCTCTCTCTCTCTCTCTCTCTCTCTCTCTCTCTCTCTGATAGGGAGTGTACCGTGTTTTGATGCTGGATTTGATAGATTTGTTTGTGGCCATATTCATTTGCTGTGGATCAGAAAGCTCTCTCTCTCTCTCTGTCTCTCTCTCTCTCTCTCTCTCTCTCTCTCTCTCTCTCTCTCTCTCTCGTAAAATGAAAATCTGCTCTCTCTTCTCTCTCTCTCTCTCTCTCTCTCTCTCTCTCTCTTTTGTCTCTCTCTCTCTCTCTCTCTCTCTCTCTCTCTCTCTCTCTCTCTCTCTCTCTCTCTCTCTCTCTCTGTCTCTCTCTCTCTCTCTCTCTCTCTCTCTCTCTGTCTCTCTCTGTGTGTGTGTGTGTGTGTGTGTGTGTGTGATCACAGAAACACAACATGCTGCAGTCAAACACAGTGCTCTGTGTTCGTCTCTGGCCGAGTGAATGTTTTATTACAGTTCTATTGTTTGTTTTTCCTCCTAACATTTCTATTTTAGAAACTCACAACAGCATAAGCATTCAAACACATATTCAGCTACATGACAAGAGAAATCTGGAAGTATAGATGCACAATAAGCCTGCAGCGTGTCTCGGTGCATTCTGTGGTCTACAGGTGAACATCAGCGAACTCCCACCATGACGAGGGAGACAGTAATGGAGGAGCTGCTGCGAGAGATAATTAAATTAAATGAAAATGTATGTTGTCCGGGAGTGACGTCCTAAACATCTAATTAAAATGAATTTGCTGCAGAACAGGCGGGACAGAAGCTGTCGTCTTCACAAATAACACGGCCAAACCACAGAACTCAAGAGAGCTGACATTAAAACACAACATCAGAGAGCAGAGAAACGGTTTAAAAACGCTACAAAATGAAGCTCTTAAATGAAATAAAAGCATTGCAGCATTTCTCATGTAATGAAGTCAGCATGAAACAGATTGACTTCCCTGTTGTGATGTATATCTAGTGCTGGGTAATCTGTAGCTCGGATTACTGATATGAGATTATATAACAGAAACCGAAGAATTGTTGTAATTAACAGAAAGGATGTGATTTTTTTGGAATCCAGATTACATGTATAATCTAACAATACTACCCCAGCACTGTGTATACTCATGAAAGACTGTAAAAAAAATCAGATCACTGGATATATATAAACTGGATATTGCATTAGTAAGAGAAGATCGTTCACACTGCACCATCTTCAGGCTATTCAAGATCAGGATGAGTTTGTTTCTTCATTAGATTTGTAGAAATGTGTCTAAACAGCTGATAAAAACATCACAGTAATCCACAAAAGTATGTTTTTGTTGCTCTTTTTTGTCTAAGAAACAGACGAGAGCAATGCCATTAGACATGTACATGTAGGTTCTTCTCAGTTGCTTTGGCTCAGTTTTTTCTGAACAGCTACATTCTTCTTCACATCAGATTGTAATGTCTTATTTATCTGAGCAAATGCTTTGTCACATGTGTTCAAACAGCAGTATATTCCATAAATATCTGACATTGACATTGTTTGTAATGTGTGCTAAATGAGCTCTAATTGCAATTCGGTTTGAATCAACCAATCGAGTTTTTAATAAATCCTCCATAACTAAGCATTCTAGTGTGGCTTACATGATGACAAAAATACTTTATATTTTAGTGGCCTTGGTGAAATTACTGACAAGATAACTAGGTTTTAAAACATGAACTAAATGTTTTGGGTGAATAACTACATTTTGCAGGCATGCAATGATGTTCTGAAGTTCCAGCAAACAGTTGTGACTTTTTCACTCACAGTTTAAAGAATGTTAGGACTGTTTCAAAAAATGTGCCACAGCTACAGAGAAAAAACTAAATACAGCACATTATGACGTAGCTGTGTTAATTGTGTTTAACTGCTTGAGTGAATGTGGTTTCAGTAAATGAAACTGTGTTTATTAACTGAATCTGTGTGATATTAATACAGTTGTGATGACTTTAACACACACACACATACACACACACACACACACACACGTGTTGTCTGTCTTGTTTGTCTGATTTTGAGCGGTGTGTTGACGGGTCTTCAGGTGCACTTACTCCAAACATCTAATAACCAATTATTTCCTCACTCACACACACACACACACACACACACACACACCTGTGACCCGAGAGCAGCACATCAAGTCTGACATCTGACACACTTTCCATCCATCTTCCTCTGTCCATTGCTGACCACATCTGCCTTCACACACACACACACACAACACACACACATTTGTTTTTGATTTATAATGACCTAACAATATTTTTTATTGCCCTACACCAACCCTACCCCTAAACTTACCATCACAGGAAACATTTAGCATTTTTACATTTTAAGATAAACTTCGTTTAGCATTTTTAATAATTTATTTCCCTTGTAATGACCAACCACGTTGTCCTCGCAATGAGAAATGTCCTTATAAAGCTGGTTGCAGCTCATTAATTGGACCTTACAAGCAAACACACACACACACTCAATCTATCGATCTATCCCTCTGTCTGTAATTATTAATTGTATTGTAAATGTAAATTTTTTTCAGCAATCATGAACTTGTTTTCATCTTAGTGATTATTGCAGTTTTTCTCAGTCGCTTTGGTGCATTCCTCAAATCATTCTTAATATTTGCAAAGTATGTGCATTTCCTAAAACAATATAGACAAAGAGTACCACACAAAGGATTTCCTGCAAAAACCTGAAGCTTACTTAGCCCCAGTGTGTAGGTGAGCTGATCCCTGATATGAGAGTATAGTATAGTCAAGCCTTTATTGGCGATGATGAACACAACGATAACAAGAAGCAAAGGAGAAGCCCTGGTCAACGAGGTGACGAACCACTTCAGGAGTCACACCATGATCCATGACACAATCCACATACTGGCACCATTTTCCCTCCAGAACACACCCCGTCTTCTGTGGCATCTGTGGACATTGACACTAAAAGTTGAGAAACAAAAAACTAAAGATGAATCAATGGAACCATCCGTCCAGTGCCATGAGCACAGCAGATCCTTAAAGGAGCCTTACAAAACACCAATACAAAGCTTCAACAAAACCTTCACTAGGTAACTAGGAGGGGCAGCAAGTGCACTCCTCTTCACTCTCAGATGCTGCACCACCATCACAACAACCTACAACACTTGGGAAAGAGTCAAAACTGGGAACCCGTAAACTCATGGATATTGTGGGGGTGAGGTGCACCCTGACTCAATGGAGCTTTAGATTCAACACTATAGGGGTGGTTAGCTAACATGTTGCATGTTGCAATGAAGTCACTTCCTGGTCTCACCCTGTAGCTCATGGATGGCCCTTTCGTCCACTGGATTTTTGTTGACATCTAGCATTGCCCACCTCAATGGGTGATTGAGTATTGGGCAAGCACTGTGTCCTTGGTCAGTGCTGAAAAACCTGCGCAACGTTTCCTTTTGATCATCATCAATTAACAAAGCAGGTGTAAAGGATGTCACACACTCATGAATGACTAAGATGATTTGGCGCTCACGATTAAGCACGTCGGCTGCAAAAGTAAATCCAACCATCTCAGGTGGATCACAGCCGGACTGCACATTGGTGACATCCCTTACTAGTAAGCTGGATGGCCGAATCCAAGTCCAACATGTAGAAGTACTGACCAATGACAAGTCTCAACTGGTGAGCTGAAGAGTTTTCTAACCTGATGTTCAATAAAATAAGCAGCCCATGACATTAGAGCAATGATGTATTTGGTAGTGCTTGACAGTGGTGTGTCACACCGTACAACTAACAGTCCAACACTTGCTAAGGTAACAAATATCATTTCACATCTTTGACATTGGTAACTCTCTTGGGCGTGTACCCTGCTGAAGATGTGTGTGAACCCCGGTCTGGGAACTCAGCCTGAATATACACCAAAGTGAAGGACACCTTTTGAGCTCCCCACAAGACATACACTGACGTATCGGACAGTCACATTGTGCAGCATGGCAACTAGTAAAATCTGAAGGAAGAATAGCAGCCCCAGCTTGACTTTTTTCACAGCACAACTAGTAGATAACACCTGTTGAGCCCTATAAAAACACTCTGAAGTAGCTCATCTGACCACACGACTGCAGAAGTCGACTCAACACCAGCAACCATGTTGTAAAAGGGAACAAGAATTGAACACAAGCTAGGACTTAATGTACACTAGTAAGGGACCATAGACCACTAACGGTCACAGAAGGGGTGCATGAGGCCAAAGCTGAAATGCTGTACGAATTGGAACAAAAAGTACCCTGATTCCAAATCCACCACAAAATGTTTACCGGGAGATAAGCATGAACTGCATTCCTGGAGGGCCACTATAAGGGTATCAGCACTAAAGTACAGGTGATTAGTGACCTTGGTGCCTGTTGGAGGAGGTCACTGAGCACTCCTCTAATGTGGTTTCTGAGACAGGCATGGCCATGGCACATCTGGCAGACACAGAGACTCATTTAAATGGTTACCCCGCAGTATTCTATAGAAGACTTTTGCAACAATATATCTCCACTAAACTATCAGAGGCAGAGTGGCAGTGACATTCGGCGGCAGTGACGGTTGGGGTTTGCTATCACAACCCACATTGGCGAATGCTGTAACAAGACAAAACCCCCTTTTAGGCTTTTTGACAAGCTGGAATACTGTGGAACTCTTCCCTTCTGCTGAGGTGGTCGGACAGGGCCCATATTTACTCTTGCTTTGATGGGGCCAGCAGCGCCTCAAAACTGTGGACTGAGGACAAATTATTTATGGACCTCCTGAAATGTGTCTCTAATGTCTGCCGTCATAATGCCATTGGTGGAACGAGATAAGGGCAGAGAATAACTATTTACCATGTGCTTAAAATACACAAGTACATTGCCAAAATAGGCGATGTAAAGTATGTTATGAAGCTGATTCTATTGAACATTTGATGTGTAATTTTCAGTGGATATGTGACCCATGAGTGACGAGCATATCTCGTGGTTAATGCTAACAGATACAGCTATGTAAGAGTTTGTATCATATTAATGGTTTTCATTGTGTTAGATAAATTACTTATCCTTGTTTATAATGTTGCTTAAAGTTTTTTGTATCTCTATAATTTGTGTAACAAATGTAAAAAATGTGCTTTCAGTTCTCCACTGGCATATTCCAGCTTGTTTATGTCGTATTCTAGTTTATCTTTTCTTCCTTGGGGTGATTAGGTTATACCCATTGTGTTTTCATATTGTTTCAGATTTCATTACATTGACATCTGTCTAAATCTTATATGACTTTGTTACTTTTGATGTGTGATAACCAATATTCTTTTGAAACACCTCTTTAATGGGGATCAACCCAATTTGAATCGGATGTCTAGTTTTTTTTTTTTTTTAAATGGAAACATGAAAAAATCTTTTGTTACATTTGACTCTGCTTCCATTGACCTTTGTTAATTAATTCTGCATGATGTGAATCATGTTCTGCCTTAGGATTGCAGGATATGTCCTTCTCGGACTCGTTGTCAGAGTGACACAGAGAACCAGCAACTTGCTTCATCCTGGCAATGAAAGCTTTGTCTGGGGGGCAGTAAAAGGCACTTGCTGAAGTGATGATTGTCCGGTCTTTATGCCTCTTTACAAAGTGGACTTTCTAGATCCACCCAGTGATGCAAGCTTCTGTCTTTGAGGGTTAAACACAGCCGAGCACATCCTCTGATGACTGTAGCTCATCCAGTAATAAACACAGCTCCTCAGCCTCTAGAATGGCTTCACCTCCATGAGTAATGTAAGAGTCTCTGTGTAGTAAATTGTCCTCAAACAAAAGCCATTAACCTCTGGTACAGATCCTCTGGCCTTTCATTAGACTCAAGTTTAATAGAAGCAAAGTCCATGAAATGTGTACCACTTGATTGGAATCCATGATGTAGTCTGATAGTCTGCCATACGTGATCAATGCACGTGGAGTTTTAAATTATGTTTCTAGATGTAACCACAACGATCTCACAGTAATTCGTACATATTTAACGAGGTGGCTAATTCATACAAATCTGTGTGACCTCTCTTGTACACATTTATAAAATTTATGTACATATTTTACAAGTTGAAAATTCGTATGAATGACCTAAACCTAACCCTGACCCTAAACCTACCTGTCACTGGGGTTTTAGACAGATTTTAATTAGCATGAATTAGCCACCTCGTAAAATAAGTATGATTTGGTTGTGAGACTGTGTTGGAAATAACAGGGCATTGGTTAGCGATCAGCCCCAGTATTAGCTCAAGCGCGCTGACCTTTTGTTGGTGCGTTAGCCGTCACGCCGCAGGAACATCGTCGCCGTCATCAGGTAAAACCCCTGAAACGTGAAGCTCTTGTCTTCTTTTCCCTGTGTGCGCTGTCAGATAGAAAGGGAGTGAACCAGTTCTCAAATGAATTCATCGTCTCAACTTCCGTTAGACACCACCGCTTCGGTGCACTGTGTGTGTTTGCCATGACTAATGTGGCTCGCTTGCACATGATTACAGTGTGAATAGATCTCATGTGAGCTCACCAGAACACAATACAATAACACTGCCACCACGCCAGCGTGTACATTAAACCACTGACATGAGATTATAGTTCAGTCAAGCCTTTACAGTTTTTCTCAGTAGCATTTCTTAAAGCATCTTTAATATTTGCAAACAAGTATGTGAATGTCTCAAAACAATTTGTACAAACAGCACAACACTGGATTTTCTGCAAATTCTGTAATTTACTCAAAATATTTGGTTCATCTAACAAAAGTATGTCGTTAACATATCAGTGCAGTCAGAAGGAAAAGTGTCATTGTTCACAAAGAGAGGAAGATGTAAACAACCGAACTATGTGTGAAAGGAAGCGGCTCAAATACAGGATTGACCACCGGATTCTGCTGCTGTGTGAACGCAGCCCTAGATCAGCCATTGAATGCACTGAATGACTTAAACAATGAACTAATGACTAGGTGTTTTGAGGGAATAGACAACTATATATAATACATTCTGACCAACAGGATGTTAGCAATCTAGTGATAATGTAGGAAACCTCAGAATAAGGAATCCGTTACATGAATGTACCAAAGCAACCGCAATTTGTTCAAAAGAACGAGGAACTGCTTTTTCGATCTGACCAGATGATGTGAGTTTGAACAAGTAGTTTTAAAAATTTCATTTCTGATCTGAGAAATATACCAAAGTGACTGAAAAGAACTGTATTATTATTAAATTAACAAGGTTGCATATTTTCTTGATTTTTTTTCTCAATATGGTGTTTGTCGTTCTGGGTTGTGTCTGCTGAGGAAAAGCATTTCTCTGGAATGACAGCGGGGTGTAACGCGTCAATTTTCCTGCTAGTACCTGCTGATAGCAAGGCTGCAATTTATATAATATACAGTTTCCTTACAAATATACTACCCTTTTCTGTTCCTTGTGCGCGCACATACACACACACACACACACACACACACACACACTCAATGACAAAGTGCAATGCTAGCACTTTTAGGGGCAAATTCATTCATTTATTTATTTATTTTCCCTTTTGAATCAGGCCGCTAAATTGCATCTCACAGACCTTCATGAAATGTTGGCAGAGTTAAATTGACTGCCGATTCGTGTTTGCCGTAATTGAATACTGTATATGAAAAGTACAGTTTGGATGCATTGAGACGGCTGCTTTCCGTCACGACTCTTAAACGATGTCTAACCGTCTCTGAGAGAGAATGACCAGACGCTGGCCAGAGATGAACTTCAGTGTGTGTTTGTGAACAGAAACCTGGACTTTATAGGAGAATGTTTCAGTGTATGCATCAGGTCTGCACTGTAAACATTAATATTCATTATTTAAAAAAATGTATATGGTTGTTTAGATGAGAGGGATAAAGCATTGTCAATGATTTTTAAATTTCAGTTGTTTTATAAACATAGTTTAAACCCTGAATTCTATATTCTTATTTGATTATTTATATATATATATATATATATATATATATATATATATATATATATATATATATATATAATTTTATTTATTTATTTTGTGACCTTAAGCTGCTAAATTATGAAAGGTGTTTGATAAACTCAAGGGAGGAAAAAATAAATGTTGGAACTGACAAGAGGGAAAGAGCATGTTTTTATTTTTTTGCGTGTGAGTCGATTGCCATTTCAGACCTGATGTGAGAGGAAATGAAACTGAATTCAATAAAACTCTTCAGGGTTTCTACTTTAGTGAAAAATGGAAAAGGAGATCTATATGAATTCGGTAGTGAAGAGAACTGAATCATTTCATTTGTCTTTTCGTGATTCTAAATGTTTCTGAATTCATCTTTGTTTTCACCGGAGAGAGGAGACACACAGCCAGGCTTTAACAAACACATTTAATAAGTTCTTCAAGGATGAGAATGATATCAAACATAAATCAATGATACTAAAACATCGTGAAGATCTCAGAGACACATTCGGAGAGAATCAGCATCGAATAACATTCTTTAAATATCCTAAGAAGCTCTATTATCTGTAGCAAGAACACAAAGTTAAAATTAATAAGTTGAATTAAAGTGACAAATTGCTACATTTGCAGATTTATATTGTAATAAACCAAAATTATTTAAAACTGGCATTGGGGGATAAAACATTGACCTACGAATGAACACAAAGTCCTTTCAGCCGTTATTTAGAATTTGTTGGTGTTAATTAATCTCATGAACTCCTCACTGATTGGATGCCTGCTAATGAGAAGCAGAAAGTGTGTGTGTGTGTGTGTACATTGGCCTCCTAATGTATGAACATGAAATAAAAATAAACAATCGCTGACATTTCTACACACACTATTTCTATACTCTGAATACAGTCACTTAACCTCCACTCACTGGTCATTATTTCAATGATCTGTTAAAAGGTTTATTCTCACTTGACGACTACCCTCATTTCTAACTGTTAATTATTCAGTATCATTAATGTTTTAACAAATCCTGCAGGCCAGTGCAAATAGAGCTCAGAGAGATTGTGGTTCATAACTAAGTGTCTGTTCAATATTACAGTATTACTGTCCTAATATTTTTGTTGGTCATGATCTGAAATGAAGCCTGTCTGTGGATAAATGAATCATATTCTGTGGTGTTCATCCACCACTATTATATAGCTTAGTGTATTTCTTTTTCCTGTATCTAAACCTCCAGAAGTAAGTATTAAATGTGAAAAAAATGTGGTCTTTAAATGTAAATGTCATTTCTTTTCAGAAATGTACTTTTACATAATTTGTCCTGCTGGTGACATTTAAAGGTAAATTCTAGATAAATCGCTTAACTATGTCACTTTGAAAACACTTGTATTCATTTATTTTCAGGCGATGATTGGTTAGCGTTTCTGACCCTAAACCTCCAGCGGTCCTTGCGTGACCTCTGACCTCTGACCTCCGGTATGAACTCAAATCTCAGTCAAGTGCAGCAGAGCGGTGCAGAGGTTTGCGTGTCTTTATATCGTAATAACTCTGCTGTCTGTGTCAGGGACGGTGTTTATTCAGAGCGACCTCGCGCAGACCAACTGGAAATCAGTGACCCAACGGTGACCCAACGGTGACCTAACGTTGTCATGGAAACATCTCATCTGAAGATAACAACATCACTCCCTTTGACTAAATAATGACAGGCCCGTGCTCCACTAACTAGGGGATAAGGGTGATCAAGACAAAAATATCCACTGGATATATACTAGATGCTGAAAAGTGTCTTTGTATGAGATGCTGTTAAAACGAGCAGGAAAGAAAGAAGGAGGTAGAAAGAAGCTTCAGAGGTGGACCAAGCTTTAATGAAAAATTCAAAGTTTTGTTCACATGTACTGATCGATCATTCACTATTAGATCACAAACAGATGTACAGATAAAATGGTACTCAATGCTTAAAGTACTTCTTTAGAACACAAATTTAACATTACATTTTTTATTATTTAACATCGATTACATAGCATGTGTTTTTTTTCAATTTAGTACATCTAAAATTGTAACTTTAAATATAATACTGAATTGCACTACAGTTAAAATGAAATGAAACTTTTAAGAGAAGTTCTTAAAGTCTGTGTGAAATCAAAAAAAGACTATATATATATATATATATATATATATATGTTTTGTTAGTGCATGCTGCTATTTTTGTGGTGAACAATTCATCCGTGCAAGTTCTTTAATCCTAATCTGAAAATGCCGTTCCCTTCTTATGACATCAGTTTGACGGCTTGGGCGTGAACGTGACATCATTAACCACGCCCCTTCAATCGTCAGTGTTTATTTCTACTTTACTGCATCCAATCAGTTTGCAGCAGAACAAAACAAGCCACGCCCTCCACGTTCCTCATTCGATACTTCACAATCAGTCGTAAGCAGTTCACGCGGGCTTTAAGTTGCCTTTGACCTCATATTATATTGTTTACAAGTACAACATTGAAATATATACTTTAAAACACACTACGAATGCAGGTTCCAAGCGCACTTAGCCGTCTGCGTGGATCTTCCTAAGCCGTCTCTCTGATGGTCTTCTCCGGTCTGAAGCTCTGACCTGTTATTAGCCGGCGTCGAGGGCTGATGTCAAACATGTCGACTGCGGTGTGAAGAGCCGACGCTCGGTGGAGCTGATGAACTGCCGGTGAGGAGGATGAGGCAAATGTCACTTATGTGCTGGATCAAACCGGCTTCTTTCCTCTCAGAGCTAATGGAACTGTCATCTTTCCTCGGGCCGATAATAATCTGCTTTATATCCCGCACAAACCGGCCGTCTCCCGCTCTGCTCTGGTCACGCAGGGAAAGCAGATGTTTGGGGAGGTTTGGGACTGATATCTGCCCTGTTCTCGGTCAAGGTTATTATACAGCCACTTCATTATTACTGCTCTTTGATAAGGACAGCATCGCTATACCCATCGATTCCATCGCTAGGATTTGACAACTTCAGCCTCAGGACGTTTAGTCGCAGCATCCTAGCAACCACCTAGAAAACCCTAGCAACCACGTAGTCAAAGCCACCTTCATCCTAGGCAACTTTTTAACAAATAAATATTAGGAGTTCAAGCTCATTTCTTTTTCTGTAAAAGCTGCTGAAAGAAAATCACAGACTGTGACATCGGTTACATGAGTATATTTAATACAATTGGGTTATTATTGTTATTACTATTTTTGATAGTAAACTAAAACGTTTATACTATAGCAAAATCGAGGTTACGTTGTAACTTTACATAACAATAATGTGTGTGCCAATTGTACTTTTTACTACATGTTTTTTTATCATTATCGTTCACAATACAGGGTGGAAAACACATTAAGTGAACGTTTGAGTTATTATCAGGAAACCTTCTGGTTTCTTCATTTCGGATCCAGAGGTTCATCTGATCTGCTCTGAAGGCTTTCTTGAAGATCTCCTGAACGTCTCCTGGCTGAAGGTCTGTGGATGTTGTTCTCCAGGTCGGTCATGCCACATATTCACCAGCGCTTTCTTCCTCATCTTCTCTACCAGAAACATCTCGAGCAGTTTTGCAGTCGGCTGTATATACAGCGGGGAAGCTGGCGATTATTCACACACATCCCTAGTTTAAATCATGCAAATCAAAATTATGATTTGCCTAGTGGAATTAATTTGGCTGATATCAAACTAGGAAGATTTATTTAGCTGTTGAACATTCTTCTCTCTCTCTCTCTCATACAGTATATAATCGGATTTATAGTTTGTGAGGAGCCCATTTCTTGGTTATCAGCAGAGTTAAGGAAAGTTTCTCAGGTCACAGCAACTCCATGAACAGGTGAAAAGGTGCTCGTGTGCACTGGTCCTGAAAACCCCACGTTTTTCTCAATCTTTTTTTCAATATTTATCATCTGGATGCCATTATTTCTCTTCCTGCTGTTTTCCTCTCTGAAATAAACAGCAGATAAGTGGATACTGCAGCCGGTAAGCCAGAGCTGTGCTCTTCGATAATGAAAACAATTACATACGATAGAAAGACACAGACAGACAGACAGACGGCAAGAGAAAGAGAGAAAGACAGAAAGACGACGAGTAGTTTAAGGATTTTAAAACATGTGTGCTGTGCAAATAATAAGACTGAATACCCAGCACAAGTTAGACTGCTGTTGTTATAAAACACTTATATGATGCATTCTCCTCATTTTAGACACATTCTGTGTGATATTCATTGTATGGAAAAGAGCATTCTAGGAAATGCCTGATTAAAAGCTATGATATATTTCCCGAATCAATAAACAGTATTTGTTTTGCAATACTGTACACCTTTATTGTTTATAAGTACATGATGCCTGAGACGTTCAGAATAGCAAAATAGTTTCCTCATGTTTGCCATGCAGCTGTGTTAAAACTCGCTTCGTACGCTTAGATCAGAGCGATCTGGACCGAAAGGGAGTTATTGGTTCTGAATGCTGAGGTCCTTCTGAAGGCCTTAAAGAGGAAAGTCTTTCTAAAGGACATGTAGTCATCTGCAGAACAATCACCCCCGGCTGGAAATTCATTCGTGCAGATTTGTAGAATTACACGGTAAGTTGGTGTCATGTTTTACAGATGTTAACATATAATAATCGTTTTCTTAGCATTGAGTCATGTTTCGCAAACATGTATACAGCATCAATATCTATATTTGTAAAGATGTGCAAGGTCACAGATTTCTAGATTCACAGATTCAGAATAAATATATAGCTCAAGACGTAGTGTACCATGTGTCTACAAATTAATTTTTGGTAACACTTTTATCACCTATTAGTTGCTTATTAGCCATGTATTAGTGCTAATTAAGCACATATTAATGCACTATTCTACATGAATTTATTCTGTGTTCTACCTCCTAACTCTTAATATTAAATCAGCACTTTTGTGGCTTGAAGGATTGCGGTCTTTTATTGAATATATAAGTAGAATTATTTTAATCATATAGAACTATACAATTATATAGAATTGCCCCCTTAAGAATGGAAGCCATTAGTATCAGCAATGATTTTTATGGATTAGTGTCAGATACTGTGTGTAAAAAGACAAAGACTAATGAACAGAAATCTTACTACATCTACACTGAAAGTAAGTTCTACAAACGAAAGAAATCAGTGGAAAGTCCTCAACATGACAGAAAAAAGTGTTTGTGTGTGTGTGTGTGTGTGTGTGTGTGTGTGTGTGTGTGTGTGTGTGTGTGTGTGTGTGTGTGTGTGTGTGTGTGTGTGTGTGTGTGTGTGTGTGTGTGTGTGTGTGTGTGTGTGTGTGTGTGTGTGTGTGTGTGTGTGTGTGTGTGTGTGTGTGTGTGTGTGTGTGTGTGTGTGTGTGTAGGTGGGTAACAAAGGCTGCTGGGAAAGCGTCAAGGGGAGATGGATGATTGACTACTGTAATCAGCATTGTGAAGATCCCACACAAACACACACCACCATTTACCTGCTTCACGTCCACACACACACACACACACACACACACACACACACACACACAATTCAGTTTAAAGTGTATGATTAAAAATAATGGTTTTGGGTAACAAGTGGACTATTAGAGACCCATGGATGGCTATTGGAGAGACATGATGATGGTTGGTTCAGAGCCCACTGTTTAGATCCTGGGGTAGAAAAATATCATTTTTTGAAAGTTTAGCTTTACGCTTATAAATCCAATGATGCGATTTTAATTCGAAAAAAAATGTTACATTCCTAAACGTTTAGTTTGCCGTTTCCTGATGACTGAAGAACACATTGTTCATCCTAAAATGTGTTTAATTCTTGTTAAATATACTCCTCGATATACTTAATATATACACTATACTCCTCTCTCTGTCTTTCACACACACACACACACACACACACACACACACACACACTCTGTGTTTGGTTTCTTCCATCTATAGAGGGCAGTGTTGTCCTTCATTCTCCTCGACTCTCGCGCCTCCTCCCGCTCTTTTTCTCATTTAGCCCCATGCCATATTCAAATGCAACTTGATTAGATTTTTGCCCTTCCTCTAAAGAGGGATAACAGCATGAGAGAGAGAGAGAGAGAGAGAGAGAGAGAGAGAGACAGAGAGAGAGAGAGAGAGAGAGAGAGAGAGAGAGAGAGAGAGAGAGAGAGAGAGAGAGAGAGAGAGAGAGAGAGAGAGAGAGAGAGAGAGAGAGAGAGAGAGAGAGAGAGAGAGAGAGAGAGAGAGAGAGAGAGAGAGAGAGAGAGAGAGAGAGAGAGAGAGAGAGAGAGAGAGAGAGAGAGAGAGAGAGAGAGGGAGGAAAAAAGAATAGAAAAGGACAAAGATGAAAATAAAAAGTGGAAATATCAGGAGGAGGGAATGAAAGAGCAAACAAACAACTGAATGAGGAAAAGATTAGGAAAATCCTGAATTTGGGCAAGAATGAGAGAGAAAGATTGTTGTTTAGGAACTATGTTTATTTTTTGATATTATTTTACATTATATTATAACTCATGAAAATGTTAAAATGCTGAACATTTTTCATGAGGCTTTGACTGAAGAGAAAGAAAACATCATTAGTTCAGTGAAAAGTCAATCAAACTTGATCCATTCTGACTAAAAAAAGGAGAAAGAGAAAGACTACCTAACAATAAATAATGATTCTAAAGCATTTATTAATCTTAGTTTATGCTAATTTATATAGTTATATATATATACACTAATATTATTAATAACTAATCCAGCATGAAGACATTTTAGGATAAAATATGAGTGCATTATGCATAACATCGCTTCGGCGTGAGGCTGAGAACATGTTCAGCAATTTCTATTTTTGGAAGAAGAAGTGATGCTTTGTTTTTCTTCTTTTTAGAGTAGAATACACAAAGAACCTAAGGACCTTATATTTATTTACATGCAGTAGATTTTTGTCAATTAAAGCGCTAAATGTTTCAAATTTATTTCTAATCATACTTCGTCATGAACTGTTGACATTAGCGTTCTGACGGTTCTGAGCAAATGCTATGCTAATTAATATTCCTGTGCTGATTAATATTCATGAGATGGATTTTATTGTCAGAAGCGGTCTGTCAGCCACACAACTTGTTCTCTGTCTCTCTCGTACTCCAGGCACGTTATATCTCACCGCTGACTTTTGATCTTATAAACAATTCATCATTTAGCACAACAACCGCTCTCGTCTGTAAACACGCGCCATCTGTGTGACTCTGACGGACAGGCACCTGGCCAGAGCGGCTCGGCCCGCGGCAAACGAGCCGAAGCGTCCGTCGCTCCAGAGCTCGCCGAGGTCAAGGGGCGAAGGTCACCCGCGTCAGCGGCAATCGTCGCCCGCGGCCGAGGCCGTCAGGGTCGGCGCATCTGTCGTGTGTGTCTTTTGGTAACGGCGCTCTTCCCTCGAGCGACTCCAGCTCTTTCAGTCACTTTACTAAGGCATGTTTATTGAGTCTCGTGTCGATGCGCAGACGAGTCCCCCGAAACCTGCTTTTATATGAAAACCACAGCGGCTCCCGACAGAGTTCAACGCTTAAAGGTGTGTGAATGTCATTACAATAGACGGCTAAATATCAAAGCACTGTGCACTGTTGAGTTTGTTAAAACCGTAAGAATAGAAGGCAGGAAGTACTGAGATGTTTTGTGGTCGACAGATGTGATTGTTAGGAAGAAAGAGCAGTTTTAAAGTAACCCACGCTTGTCTTTAAGCTAAATATTTCACATCTCTGTATCTAGTTACATAATTAATTATGTTGTCTTGTTGTAAATATGGTTAACAGAATGTAAGCATTTATAATAAACATAGCCTTTTCTATTGAAAACTCTAAAAGTGTACTTAAGTGTGTCTGTTATTAAGTGGCCTTTTATTTCATTAATATTATATTATGTTAAAATACAGTGTTTAAAAAACACTTTAAGCTTTGAAGTACACTACCAGTGCACACTTAATGCTATTAAGCACACTTATTTTTCACATGGGGTGATTATGCAATTGCTCTACAAACTGCTCTGTTAAACACAAGTCACGATTTATTTTTGGCTATCTGTTATAATTTTACAGAAAATTGAGAAATTATGAACGTGGCCAAATAGCAAAGCTGTACCAGTAAAGAACTGTATTTTCACGTTGGGAATGTTTAGAGCTATATTGGCTCGCTGGTGAACATGAGCAGAACGCCCTGTGAAGCTTCACATGAGAGTCAGCAAGCTGAAGGATCTGGAGGGATTCTGGAGGGACCAATGCTCTCAGATCCCTTGCCATATGTTTATCAACCCTATTACGCATAGGAATAGACTGCATAGGAATAGAGCCGCTATTTTGGCAAAGGACACCAGTTTACCAAGGGTGCCAATATTTGTGGAGGGCACTGTAGTGACTTTTATATGTTGAATTGAAAGTATACTATATGTATGCACTATTTTAATCCAAGAGTAAATTAATAATATTATTAACATCTGCTTCCCAAAAAAGTTGACAATATTTCTGTACACAAAATAGTCTTTAAGAAGTTCTTGCAAAACAACAGCTCATAATGACCATTTTCTAGCTACAGCAGTTATAAACATGAATTTAGGTAAAAAAAAAAAAACTGTCCATGCATCTCAGGCACTAAAGATTAAAAGAAAAGTTCATCAAAAAAATTTGAATTTGTTGAAAATGTCTTCACCTTTGTAAAAATGTCTCAGCCGTGTATGCAGTGAATGGGTGCCGTCAGAATATGAGTCAAAACAGCAGATAAAACCATTACAGTAATCCACAGCACTCCAGTCCATCATCTAGAGAAGACAAAAGAAACAAATCCGTCAGAGGATCTATTGGTGAGCAAGGGATGGAACGAATCATTTCTCAAAATCTGTTCCAATACACAGAAAAGCAATGGAAAGCAACGCAGTGGAACATAAAAGTGCATTCTGAATGAAAGGCTCTTTAAGATTTCTGTACAGATGGGTACTGCGCTATAGTTACTCTGCAAGATTGTCTGCGTGAACTGATCTAATGAATCACATTCACGCATTTATCAAGCGACCAGGTTCTTTTCTTCTCTGTATGTTTGGTCTTTGATTCACTGAAGCATGTGTCGGTGTCCCACACTGCACCGCTCCAGCTGTCTGCTTCCCCTCACGTTCAATTCGAGCATCAGATGGAGGGATTGTTTCCTCTGATCGTGGCACATGGATAAAATATGTCTGTACATATCGCTCCTGACAGCACATAGATCAGAGAGAATGAGGGAGACAGACAGGTATGAAGAGTTTCCCGCTCTTTCACTAAGGTTAATGGATGCCTCATGAGACGTCTGTTCGTTTTGTGAGTCGATACGTGAACATGGACACAGTCGGACCGGTGGTCCTTCTTCGTTGTGAATGATATATTTAGTGTGGTGTGATTGGAAATGGCTGTAAATAACAGACATACATTGTGTGTCTCACAGGCCCACGTGAAAGTGTTTAGTTCATTTAGGACACTATTTCAGCTGCGAGAGAGCGAACAGAGGAAACAAGACGTTGACCAACAGATCCTCCTGTCCACCCTCATGGAGATGGTTCAAGGCGTCTTGGAGGTGTTTGGTTTCTACGCCACCACTTCATGCTCCTGGGGTGCCTCAGGGCTTAGTGTTTGGACCACTTGTCTTCTGCATCTACATGTCATTATTAAGATCTGTCTTTTAGAATATTGGCTTTTCTTATCACTGCTATGCTCATGACTCTAAACAAGCCCCTACATCACTGTGTGGGTTTATTTTTGTAACGCTGCAGAAATGTAAAGAAGGCGGAGCTATTCTTCTGTCTGTAGTGTTGCTGAGGGCGCCATGTTCCGGAGATGCTGTGTTTCGTCGTGAAAGTCAAACTACTTTGTGTTTCCAAAAGAGAACACGACTAGAAATCAGTGTTAAGTTGTGTTTGTAACACTTCAACTGTTCTGGAACACACAAATATTAGAGTGTGTTCAGACTGATTCCTGAATCTATGCTGACTGAGAACAGAGACTATAAAGAGACTGATTCTGCCTCTACGAGACCAGTCTGGAGCTTCTGACTCCTGCAGATACCTGTTTTCTTGTTGTTTTGGTGTCATAACTCCGGGACACCGCATCAAGTTATGATGTGATTTTTGTCAGATGCTTGAGTATTCAGCCAATCACAACGCACTAGATAGATGGCCAATCAGAGCTCACCTCACTTCTCAGAACGATGAGCTTTGTAAAAATGGCAGCCTGTTCAAAGCTCATTCAGGGCAGGTCTGTGCTAAAACACTGGTGTCAATCAACAATTGTGGGAGGGGCCTGATTAAAAGAGCTTATGACTTTAAGGGATTTAAAAATAATAATGGGTGGGTTTTTATCATTATAGGATGGTTGTGTACAAACACTGCCAGCACACATTTAAGTTCAAACAATATGCAAATTTGAATTTAGCATCCAATGTCCCCTTTAATGTATGTAACTGATTAAAAAACTATATATGAAAAATTCAACATTTAAATTAAATATCATCAAACATGAACTGGCACACAGAGGACTGGGAGGTTTTTTTTTTGCTTTCGGTTTCAGCGTTTTCCGCTGTATAAATTATAAGATTACACCAATATAATCATGTTTTATTGTAAATGTGAAGGAATGCAACCTTTGTTTGTCTTCTTTTTTTTACCAATGGCATTCATATTTTTCTTGTAGAGCTTTTTACAGTCCTTCAATGTTAAAATTCTAATATAAGGGAACAAATAAACAAGCATTGATAAACTTCATATGTTTTGTGCATGTATAGATTAGATGTAATTTTCCACTCAGTCTTTTCATGTGAAAAAAAGCATTTCAAAGGCTTCAATCAGCAAAGTTCATTAACCTTTATGGACGGCTCATGTCGCTGACTCACCGCCAGATCAACCTAGCGTGCTAATGAGGAACATTTAGACGCTAGATGCTAATGGCTGAGGAAGGACAAACTTCTCTTGATGTGTTACCTCTGAGAAGATGAGGCCAATAATGATAGAGAAAGAGAAACTGAAAGATAAGAACAGAGATGAGTTTGATCAGCAGCTGGGGTAACACTTTATTTTGATGGTTTGATGATAACTTTCATTAGAGTCTTTATTGTGATGATCTCCCAACATTCTACTGACTATAGGTAACTTTTCAAGAACCTGTTAACTTATTCTAACCATAACTCTACTGGTCTACTAATACTCTAACTCTGCACCTCCATGTCAACTAACTTTCATTAGAGTGTTAGTACTTATAACAGAATCTTCATAAGAGACCATGAAAATAAAGTGAAACCGCAGCTGGGTGGGAAACGAGAGAGCGGTTTCATCCCGTGTTTATTGATACGCGTTTAAGCGCAAACTTGTTTTCCAGTCACGAATATGATCAAAGTAATAATAGAAAAACTTTAACAACATCTTAAGACCTATTCTAGCATTCCAGTTGGCTGTGTACATTATCCCTTACATACGTATAAGAAAACCATTTAACAGTTTCTTATCAAATTATGCAGTGTTTTTACTCTGAAATATGTAAATAGCTGACAGACACAATGATACAAAGCAAACCATTGCACTCTTATGATCCAGTCGATCTAAACGTAGAAACTCCAGACACCTTCCTGATGAATTTAGCCATCTGTCCTCTGATTTATGCCACAGCTTCCTCATTTAATATCTCACTCGCTTCTGTTATGACTGAACATTTCATATATTATGACCAGTTTTTATGGAAAGTAATTGGTATTACATAGTAATTTCTCTCATAATTGCTTGCAATTCAGAGTTATTACTATTATTAAGTGAAACTATTATATGAACACAAACTAGCAGTGAAATAAGTGTTTAAATTCAAACAAATGAAACAAATAAGATGTTTTTTTTTTCAATAATCAGGACAAAAGTGACTAAATGGAGTCCAAATGATTTAGTTTTCATGTTTTCAGTCAGTTTTGGGCAGTTTGCTGTCTTTAACTTCAGTCATCTCCAGATGAACTCTTTCTTCAGGATCTGCTGTTATAAAGATCTCAGTGATTTCAAATATCAGCATTTGCTTTGTTTGAGTCTCTGAATTAAACTGAGCCACAAAAGCCTGATGGAGCAAATATGACACTTAATAAAACACACATGCGCAAAGTTACAGTATAATTTCATGACTGATAAAAATAAATGATTTTTATTATTGTTCGACTACATTGTTTGATGTGTCAGCCTTTACACAAAAAGCAAACGGAAACTTGAATAATCTGGAGAGAAACATGAGCGCTGTATATGGAGGTTAGCTTAGCGACCGTTTCTTTGAAGCGTTCATTTCTCACCGAAGCGAGCGGATCTGAACCCGTGAGATGTTTGCTGAAGGAGTCTTCAGGGAGTCTGTGGGCAGACACCAGATACGTCTGACCTGAAGACCACAAACCAGAAAGCACAGAGCGGTCTTCTCAGGCCGGCCTCAGTTTCACGAGCAGCGGGGTTTAGCGTGAGATCAGAAGATGCTGTTGTTCTGTGGAAACTAGCAGACGGAAACATTATCTTCAGACTGGAGCAGACAGAACTCCGGTCCTCCTCTGATTCACGTGTCACTGCCGTGTTTCTCCAGCGCTGATCAATACGTCCATCGCAGGATCCTGAGAAATGACCGCCGTCGCCATCGCTATGAGAAGAGACACCGCTAGCCCGGATCCACCGGCGATTACTCATCAGCGTAGTTAGCGAGCGTCGGTGTGTTCGTCTGTAAATCAGCTTCTTCTGGCTTCAGGATCCGGATGGTAGGATGACGTCATTTCAGTGGGAATAAATCACAGTTTAGTTCAGATAGCAGTATTATTATTAATCACATTTTTTTTAGAAAGTTAGTTTAAGTTTTGCAGGCTATGTTAATGTCCGGTTGTAAATTAGATGCAGATGCGTGATTTGTTGTGTGTTTAATTGCTGAGGAACAGACGAGTCTTCAGCATCGGAGTCTTTCACAGCCGATGAATCAACAGGAGCCAGCGGCCTCATCTCCTGGGAGGAGCCGTAATCCTCTTAAAACACTCTTAAGCAGCCATTTGTCAGCCGGCGTGTCCCCGGGGCCCTCGCCTCGTTCACCGCGGTGCTGCTCGCTCGTCCGTCACCGGAGAGATGAACTGTTTTCTGGAGATCAGTGTACACATGCTTATAATACATGTATTGCGTTCCTAGTGTGTTTCGAAGGAGACGCTCGGCCTCCGTCTCTTGGGAGGGGACTATAATCCTCTGTTTTTATGGGTAGGTGACAAATAAAAATTGGACCGTGTCCTGTGGTGTGACAGCAAAGATTAGAAAAAACAACAACAAAACAAAACAAAAACACACAAATAATGAGAGACAAATGTATCTTTATTCTTAGAGTTACAAATAGCATGAGAGGGGTTCATCTTCAGTGTTAGCTTTTTTTTCTGTCTCAACATAGGACTCGTGTGTGTGTGTGTGTGTTTGTGTGTGTGTGTGTGTGTGTGTGTGTTATTTATATGTAATACACACGCATTCACATATATGGTAGCTGATGTATAAATGTGTCCTATATATGGTGTGACAGAAAAACATAAACCTCTCTCGTGTTATTTTTAACTCTATCGAAGATATTTGTGTTGTTTTTGCTGTAATAAATATGTTATATTTATATGTTACGTTACATTACAGTAAACATGCAAATACATGCAAATAGTTTCAAAACAGAACAAATACACACGTCATGTAAAGAACAATGTTTAGCTCGTATGCATTATTTGTTTGACAGCACTAATGCTGTGGAACGATATTGATGATGTGTTAATCACTGACTTTATTTCAGGCTTTACCCACTAAACAGACGAACAAAAACTAAAAGTTCAAACGCCTGCCGCTGGGTTTTGGTCTACCACAGGGGTTTATGGTTTTTGGCAGCTGTCTCTTTAAAAGGGCGCAGCTCTTCTATCCGGGCTTTCCCGGTGACCCGAGTTCTCCAGGCCCGTCCTCGGCTGGGTTTGTCTGGAAGGACTCACCGAAGGCGTCTCCGCTCCGGAGTCTGGCGGAAAGCAGGGGCCCGCGGCGCGCTAATGACCGTTCTCTGACTGAATGCGAGCGCACAATGACAGAATAAACAATGGGGGCCCAGGGGCACGTGAGCGTTCTTTGATGGTACAGTGGGGTTGATTGGAACGCTCTCGCCGGCTTTTGCCAGATTTCAATAGTGTCAACAATGCAGCTCTCGGGCAACACAAACAGGCAGCGCTGCAGATAAGATGCAGTAATCAGAGCAGCACAGCCAGCGTGTAACGCGATTTAACTCAATTTATATGTAAATGAAATATTTTGATTATAATGAGCTTACTGTGTCAAGTTGTATGGGATGGAGTTTGTTTGTCTTCCTGTGCAATAAATTTATTGCCTGAATCTCTCTCGCTATCTCTCTCCTTTACAGACCGGCTTCCCAAACTTGGCAGGGCAGAAATAAACGAACGCAGTAAAATTGCCTGGAACGGAGCTGGGAAACGCGCCGCTATCGCGCGGCCTGCGTGTTTTTAATTGACTGGTGGCGAGATCTCGGCGTCTTCCGCGCGCCGTCATTAGCGCGCGAGCTGTCAGATTAGTTTGAAGCGCAGAAATAATTCGGTTTTATTTTCCCGGGCTTGACGTTCGGCACACGAGCAGAAACGCTCCTGGCGGGACGCTAAACAGAGCCTGAACCATTTCAATAATGAACTCATTTTCCTTTATTTTTAATACATGCTGCTTAACCCGAACAAACTCAGGAGGTCGTGCTGAACGTTATACCTTATACTGATTTATTTCTCGGTCTAATGATTCGTGTGTGGTGTTTTAACGTTAACCAGAAACATTAGCACCGATGATTTGATGAATAAATATGACACAAGCTTTATTTATTCATCTTATTTTCTTTAGAGCCGTCTTGTAAACGCTGCTTGATCTGAGCAGATTTCTCTCCTGATTCAGACCAGAACATATGATGAATTATGCACTGGTATTTTGTCTGAAAAGCATCTTTCCTCTTCTCCAGATGCTCACAGGGCTGTGGATTATTGGGACTCTGATTCTGACGGCACCCATTCACTTCCATTACCGAGACGCCGATCCGGATCTGATGAAGAATCACACTCGTCCTGATTCTGAAGGTGAGCACCTTTTCAGCCATTGTCTTTGAAAGATAAGGATACTAAATGATAGTTTTAAGTGAAGACGATCGACTCCTCCTGGTTACTGTCACATATTTAATAGTTTTCCCAACAAAAACCCTGCAGTAGCGTGTCCCGTGTTTTATAGAGTACTGCTGTCCCTCTGCTGTGTCCTTTATGAAAGGTGTGAAGTAAGCGAGGGGATGAGCGGAGCTAAAGCGGTATTGTGGGGCTCGCTTTTAATTGCTGCTTTGCAGGCACAGAATATCCGCATATGCATCATTGTGCTGCAAACTAATGGCGTGTGACGTTAGCGCTGAGTCAGCGCTTCACAGCATGTTAGAATCACAATAGCGAGAGGACACGAGAGGGAATGGCCTTTTGCCGAGCATGAAATGAAAATCGAGTTGTGAGAGCTGGTTGACACGCTCTTTTCATCCATTTCGGAAACAGGGAAAGCAGCACAGAGTGACTGAAAGCAGCGGCGCTATTCTCACGGGAGATTGACGAATGCTTCGAGAGAAAAGTCTGCAAATTCATTCAGCGCCGGCAAACATGACATGAGCATCAAACCTGCTCCACTTCACTCAGCGGCCACACGCACAGAGCGAGAGAAAAGAGCAGGAAATCAGTCACTTCCTCACACCCGACCTGGACACACATACGCTTAGGAGTTTCGCTTAAAAATATGACTGTTATTTTGAAATAATTCACAATACACTGAATAGAACACATACATTCACACACAAAACATTCACGAGCATGAAGATCATAAAAACTAACTCAGAGCCATCTTCAGAGTTATGAATCTGTCTGATTTGAAAATGATAAGAGAGTGTCACGAGTATCTCGAGGAACTAAAGATAATGTAGACCATGATCTAAGAGTTTGAGAGGAGCTTTACGTAACCATTTGAGACCAAAACGTGTGGAACAGACATACCAACAAACAAATCAATTAATGAGCAATATCTAATATATTAATAAACATATTATAATACTGTTTTAGGGCAAGGCACAACACAAAAACACTTTTTTTTTCATGCATAGGTCAGTTTTGAGATTTGGGGCTTATTATTATTATTATTTTATTTATTTATGAATTGATTTATTTTCATAAGAGTGGAATAAAGACATCCAATCAGGCGCTTCTTCTGGTGTTTTATCTATTGATGGAAATGTCTCTGTGTTTGTTTGCAGGACTGACAGAGCAGACCTCCAGAGAATCAAAATCATGAAACTGTACTCAAATAAGGGTCACGTTTCTAAATCTACCACGAGTCTCTGCTGTTGTAGCATCTAGTTAAACTGTTAAACGCTGATAAACACTAACTAGTTGGGCAGGTCTTTCATGTCATATCTCACATTGTGTATTTTATCATGAGCAGAGCACTATTTTGAGCAAACAGCATCCATTACACATCGACAAATCAATAATGAATGTAGAAGAAAACCAGCAGATCGACCCAAAGATTCAGCGCTGAACTGAAGAAGACAAAACACTCTCAGATCAGTGAAAAAGGTGCTAATCAAGGTCACTTTGATGAATACATCGAGTCTGCCAATGTGCCAGTTAATGGTGCAGATAATGGTGTATAAATGACCCTTCGGTCCAGCGGTCCGGAGCCAAAGAAGCACATCCTCACACAATCAAACACTAAATCCAATAATACAATCTAATTAATAAAAGTTCATTAATTATGCAACAAATTCAGTTCAGCTATAAAGCGGCTCTACGGAGAATGTATTTATTGGAGACTGAACGAAAGCTAAGATAGCATTTTAATATTGAAATAAATACATAGACCATACTTTGTAAATTAAGAACATGAATTATTATATAGATCATTAGTTGATAGATTATTAATCAATACTAACAGAATCATTTTAAAAGTGTAAAAGAAAATTAGCAATAGTAAATGTTGAAATGACACATTAGCATTAAGATTAATGAAAGCTTTATTAACCTAATTAAGAGTATTATTCCTAATAAGAATGTGTTAAAGTGCTACAATTTATTTCAGAAGATTTCATTCATGCTCAAAGATGGCCATCTTAAAAAAATTCAAAAAGGCCTTACATATGTATATATATATATAGATATCATGTGTGTCTTCTCACACTTAAACTGCTTCTATTCTACAGCAGGGGAGGATTATCTGATCAAAATAACTATATATTACACACACTTCAACTCCAGAAAAAACAGACCTTTACCTCAAGAATAAACAAAGTATGACGGTAACTAGTAGCTTATTAGCATACTCTTAGATTATCAGCCATTTATTAGCAATAATTAAGCACATGTTAAGCCTTATTCTACATCCCTAATTCTACCCAATGACTAAACCTGACCAACTTACTGTTAATAAGCAGCAAAAGTGTTAATATCAAATAAGTGTTTGCTGTAAAGAGCCAATGTAAAGAGAAAGCACGATCTGTCTGTGTTTGTAGTGAGGGATAATGTTCATCCAGCAGGTTGATATCACAGAATAACCTGCTGGATCTACATTATTACACTTATTACACGGCTTCTTGCCACAAAAGTAAATACTTCTTCATAAAACCTTGATCTGAGTTGAAATATTTGAAATCAAAGCTTCAGTGAAGAAGCCGTTGATAGAAAGCGTGAGCTTCAAACTAATGTAAATGTTTAAGAGAGAGCACGTATTAAACACACTTTCACCACAAAATAATTAAGACATCGATTTAAGACCATTTAAACATTATAGAAGTTTGTTAGTTATCATGTGATCCATGACGGAGCAGAGCGGTGTTTCTGTGAAACAGTGACTTCATGAATTAATGTAATACTCAATTGAGTTTTAATATTTCATCACAAACACAGTTTCCACAAAGAAAACACGTTCCCAGCGACCCGGACGAACCGGTGTTTTTCATCTTACTGACCAATCAGAATCCAGTATTCCACAAAGCTGCGTAATAAAGCTTAATAAATGTAACGTACAAACTTCATTAGAGCCGCAGAGAGAGGCACAGTTTTACAGACCAGTCAGTACATACTTCAACAGTGATCTGAACAATATACTTTAAAGGAAAACTTTCCTGTGTCGGTTCATCTCAGAATCATGTGTGAAAACAAACAGAACGAGGCCGCTCTTGCACCGTACAACAATCACAGCAGACCTTCTCAACACAAGCCAGAAAACTATCGGCAGACATGTTTGCACATAGTTTCAACCCATTAATCGGCAACAGCGATACTTCTGATCTCATCACGGCCAGGGGCAGATGAAGAAGTGGCCGGGGCTGTTTTATGAGCTCAGTTGTTGGTTCAGATCCGTCCTGACCGCCGGCGAAACAGCAGATTTATGACTGCTCCATTCCTCTCCAC